>NC_140218.1:33168805-33471305 GCF_951802725.1 Rutilus rutilus
AATGTCTGAACGTCTGAATAGGGACTTTTTTTGACGTCTGTGGACGTGCAAAACTGGTTCAAAATCTGAACGTCTGACTAGGACCCCCTATGGACATCTGTGGACGTCCAAAACTGGTTCAATATCTGAACGTCTGAATAGGGACTTTTTTTGACGTCTGTGGACGTGCAAAACTGGTTCAAAATCTGAACGTCTGACTAGGACCCCCTATGGACGTCTGTGGACGTGCAAAACTGGTTCAATATCTGAACGTCTGACTAGGGACTCTTTTTGACGTCTGTGGACGTGCAAAACAGGTTCAAAATCTGAACGTCTAACTAGGACCCCCTATGGACGTCTGTGGACGTGCAAAACTGGTTAAAAATCTGAACGTCTGCCAAGGGACTCTTTTTGACGTCTGTGGACGTGCAAAACTTGTTCAATATCTGAACGTCTGACTAGGACCCCCTATGGACGTCTGTGGACGTGCAAAACTGGTTCAAAATCTGAACGTCTGACTAGGGACTCTTTTGGACGTCTGTGGACGTGCAAAACAGGTTCAAAATCTGAACGTCTAACTAGGACCCCCTATGGACGTCTGTGGACGTGCAAAACTGGTTAAAAATCTGAACGTCTGCCAAGGGACTCTTTTTGACGTCTGTGGACGTGCAAAACTTGTTCAATATCTGAACGTCTGACTAGGACCCCCTATGGACGTCTGTGGACGTGCAAAACTGGTTCAAAATCTGAACGTCTAACTAGGACCCCCTATGGACGTCTGTGGACGTGCAAAACAGGTTCAAAATCTGAACGTCTAACTAGGACCCCCTATGGACGTCTGTGGACGTGCAAAACTGGTTAAAAATCTGAACGTCTGCCAAGGGACTCTTTTTGACGTCTGTGGACGTGCAAAACTTGTTCAATATCTGAACGTCTGACTAGGACCCCCTATGGACGTCTGTGGACGTGCAAAACTGGTTAAATATCTGAACGTCTGAATAGGGACTTTTTTCGACGTCTTTGGACGTGCAAAACAGGTTCGAAATTTAAACGTCTGACTGGGGACTCTTTTTGACGTCTGTGGACGTGCAAAACTGGTTCAAAATCTGAACGTCTGACTGGGGACTCTTTTTGACGTCTGTGGACGTGCAAAACTGGTTCAAAATCTGAACGTCTGACTAGGGACTCTTTTGGACGTCTGTGGACGTGCAAAACAGGTTCAATATTTAAACGTCTGACTAGGGACTCTTTTTTACGTCTATGGACGTGCAAAACAGGTTCAATATTTAAACGTCTGACTAGGGACTCTTTTTTACGTCTGTGGACGTGCAAAACAGGTTCAATATTTAAACGTCTGACTAGGGACTCTTTTTTACGTCTATGGACGTGCAAAATTGGTTTAATATCTGAACGTCTGACTAGGGACTCTTTTTGACGTCTGTGGACGTGCAAAACAGGTTCAAAATCTGAACGTCTGACTAGGGACTCTTTTTTACGTCTATGGACGTGCAAAACTGGTTTAATATCTGAACGTCTGACTAGGGACTCTTTTTGACGTCTGTGGACGTGCAAAACTGGTTTAATATCTGAACGTCTGACTAGGGACTCTTTTTGACGTCTGTGGACGTGCAAAACTGGTTCAAAATCTGAACGTCTGACTAGGGACTCTTTTTTACGTCTATGGACGTGCAAAACTGGTTTAATATCTGAACGTCTGACTAGGGACTCTTTTTTACGTCTATGGACGTGCAAAACTGGTTTAATATCTGAACGTCTGACTAGGGACTCTTTTTGACGTCTGTGGACGTGCAAAACTGGTTTAATATCTGAACGTCTGACTAGGGACTCTTTTTGACGTCTGTGGACGTGCAAAACTGGTTCAAAATCTGAACATCTGACTAGGGACTCTTTTGGACGTCTGTGGACGTGCAAAACAGATTCAATATCTGAACGTCTGACTAGGGACTTTTTTGGACGTCTATGGACGTGCAAAACTGGTTTAATATCTGAACGTCTGACTAGGGACTCTTTTGGATGTCTGTGGACATGCAAAACTGGTTCAAAATCTGAACATCTGACTAGGGAACCCTTTGGACATCTGTGGAAGTGCAAATTTGGTTTAATATCGAACATCTGAATAGGGACCCTTACTGTGGATATGTATGGATGTGCAAGAAAGCCAGGACTCCTTTTGGACAGAAGACTATTTCAGTATCTGAACCAATCTGAAATGTGTCATTGTGAAATGCAAAAAGTTTTTTGACAAATAGTCATACGAAATACTGGTAAATAAAAAAATTAAAATGATCACATTATTATGAAAATGGCAAATGATATTGCATAATAAGTTGATATTATGCAATCATTCTAAAATGAATCAATTATTTATTTGATATATGGATTAAGTAATAGAAACTGTGAAATTTTGGATGTGAATGTGTGCTCAAACTTGCACAGTGCATGCACATTTCCAGCATTAAAAGCAATTCAGTAGAATTACAACCCACTATCAAGTGGTGCAGAGCACGCTTCATGATTCTCTGGATCTTCCAAATAGGGTTGAGCCCACAAAGGGCCTAAAATGTTACAGATTTATATAAAAAATGTTGGAGTGGGATCATATGTGTATTTTTGTTTTTGTAAAGACTCCTAATTCAATGTTGATTTAGCACATATATCTCATCACAAAATGTCCTGATGTCATTGGAGGACACAGAATCCTGTACTGATGAACAAATATAGCAAATACGTATGTGTGAGATTAGGGTTAGGGTTAGGGTTACCCTAACCCTAGCACAAAATATTTCAATATACAGCAAAGAAGGAAAATCAGAAGCTAAATCGATAATAAAGAAAGAAGTTATGAGAATGTGGCAGGAACAATAGAATAGAGGAAACAAGGGAGGGGAACTATGTTTATAAACCCTTAAGTTGGGGTACGAAGGGGGAAATCATTGCAAGGTTACAGTTAGGGCACACTAGACCAAACAAAACTCTGCATCTAATAGGGAAGCATGATACTGGTTTATGTAATAATTGCAATGTACCTGATCAGCAGAGTATTGTTATGATGTGTAATAAATATGATAGCATAGTGAAGAGGAAAATTTAGGGCATGGGAGGGATTTTAAAAGAAATATTAAATAAATCATCAGGCCATAAAATAATGTAATATTTATTTTTAGTTTCTAAGAGCTACCAAGCTGGATAAAATCATTTGTTTTATTTATTTATTTCGTATAATGACATAGCATGTAAGCCAGAGATCATTTATAACCTGAGGGTGGCGGTAATGCACTAAAACAGTTTGCGACCGCCGTTAAAAAATCAAAGAAGAAGAATCGCACGTCACACTGCAAAGTCACCAGGAAAAGTATCCTGCCGATGAAAGAGGCTGCTGACACGTGGAGAGAGACACTGCCTTAATTGGACTAAAACCCTAAAACAGGTAAGTAAACATTAAAAAAAAATTAATTTAATATGTTATTCAGTTGAGAGATGATATCAGATGAATTGGAAGTCACACATGCCCCCTAATACCTTGAAAAACTTCTTAAAACTGCGGCAATTTGCGCGGGCACATTAACCGAAAAGTCGACAAATGCGCCCGCGCGTTCTGCTGTTTTTTTTTTTTTTTTTTTTTCACATAGCAGCAAAATAGACTTAAAATACTCCGTCATTTATGGTCATACAGACTTGAAATATGGAAAAATAAACTGTAAAATGTCTTTTTTATGTGTCCACTTACAATCGAAACAAAACATTATGCTTTTGTGTGCTTTCTGCCTCTCCTTCTACATGAACTTTTTTTCTGGAGCAGGTCTCTAAACGTAAGCAAAACTCAGCAAATACACACTGTCAAGAGTAATCTTTATAATAATTTAAGTGTTTACTTTTTAATTATCTAATTCAAAACGAAAGAGAATATTCTGTTTATGTAATCTATATAAAAAGAGAGACGTTAGTCGTTCTCATGGCAACTCATTATCTGCTAATCACCCGCTGAAAGCGCGCGCTATTCAAACGTAAATATCTTTGTTCTAATATGAATCGCGTTTGTATGCGTGAATGAACGGCTCAGATGCTCGTTTACTACAATTACAACATGCTATTTTTACATGAACGTAACGCTATTATAGTTTAGCTTTTCCTTAACTATATTGCAATACTGAGATGAGTAAAAATCTGCTGAAATATGTTCATGAAATATGTTGTTTAAATAAAATGCAATGTTTTAAATGTATGCTATTACACTGCAAATTAAAATGTATACGCCCTATATTAATGTATCATAAAATATATATGCTTGAGACGAAATATGAATGTTTTTAGACAATACTAATGAATCCTTAACTTTGAAATACGTATGATAAAATTTATGCTTTTTACAAAGGAAAAATTACACTTGGAATAGTTAAAATTGTAATTGTTGTTGACTTTCATATTATTGTGTTTCATTAGTCACAATTTTGGGGAGAGGATAAATATTCCAAACCTGTCTGAAAATACAATATGATGATTAACTGCACAATTACTAGAAATGTTTACATTGGATATTATAAAATTTGCTTGCATAAAAATTTGTTTAACTTTAAACCAATTCTGTAGAATGGCCCATATATCCTATTTGAACAGGATTTGTTTCCAGGTATGACTGTGGGCTTTTGACTTTCATTTATATTAGTATTATTTTGTTAACTATATGCTAAATAAATTAAAAGCAATATACTGTGTCTGTGTGTGTGTATACATTTCTTGTCAGCAGTCTTCTTAGGTGTGTCTTCTTAGCTACAATTAAGTTTTAAGAGTTTTTATCCAGTCATCAATGGCTTATTGATCATTATAGGTATTATCAATAATTAAGTTGTTGTTGCTAGTTTGAGTCGAGAAATACACATTTCAGCATTATCATCAATAATCTGTGTGTGCATTTTCCTTGAGAACCAAGCAAGTTGACTCATGAAACCATTTGTTTATTATATCGTGATTGCATATCTCAATCACAATATTGACCTCAATAATTCCAATGACAATGACATTTTCCCCAAATCGTGCAGCCCTTGCCAGAAGTATATAGCCTAGATATCTTTACACTGTCCGCTCAGTACAACAGAGGCAGGAGCTCTGCACTGGGGTTGCTCGAGTTATATGGGCACACAACTTGCTACAAGAGCTATATCCACTATTACGAACAATAAAGTAATATTTGACAAATTTTGTCTTTCAGATTCTGAAAATGTTCAAAGGCCAATCTCAAGATACTCTGGGAGGTCTTTCTCAGAGCAAATGGTCACTTCTAAGAGGTTTGTTTAATCGATTCCAGAAAACAACAGTGTCCCATGCCCCCATTTCTTTAATTCACTCTTGGCACTCTCACCCATGCTACAGTTCCTGTAGATTACCACACACATGTAATTTCTAAATGGTGAATTTGTTTCTTCAGGCTCTTTACCAACCGGCTGATGGCAAAATTCAATATGAAGGGGAAGGTGAAGAAGCAGAAACTGCCTCTGGAGACGACTAAAACTTTTGAAAGGTAAAGGTACACAAATTATGTTAGTATTATTATAATAAAATGATACCCAATTGTACTTTTTAAACTGGTAACCTACTGAACAAACTTTTAAAAAAATTGCAAATTGAAAAGCACATGCTACATGCATAAAGTTTAAAAACACAATGAACTAATTTCTTTTTTTTTTACTTTTTTTTTTTACATTGTTCTATTTTAATAAATTAAAAGCACTCAGATAGACAAAAGTGAGGGTAAGCATTAAGACAATTCATCAAGACAAAGTTAATCATTCAAGGGCTGTGAGTATTTTCTCTTTGCCTTTTGTTTGATTCACATTAATGATGCCATCATCAGAAGGTTTATTAGACTGAATGCAGATCAAATAATACCAATCTCCCCTTTTCTCCAAACTATTTACACCAATTTAAGATATGAACTGTTTAAGTGAATACTCTCCAATCCGGTCATTTTGACATATTTTGTTGTGTATTTGATGGTTAAATGCGCACACAAAGCCTAAAATATAATTTCCTTGTCTAGTTGCGGTCGGTTTCGGTGCGCACACACATAAGCCACCTTGAAGTTGGAAACAGCGTCCCTTGCTCGAAATTATTGTCCATTATTACATGGCTTGGTTGAACTCTAATGTAGAAAGCGGTGTGTTATTTCTTGATAACACATCTGCTAAGTATAACACAACGTTGCCATGAAAAACAGGTTTGCTATAGACGCAGGATTCTAACCGTAGAGACGTAACGGAGTATTTTCTTTAGCAGAAGCAATACAATCCTTTTTAAATGAATAAACTCCTTTTTAAATCAATTTTTTATGTCAAATTATTAATTTATTTGGTGGGTAGCCATGTAATAAGCGGGATAATGTAGAGCGAGGCGGTTGTTATAGCGAATACAACCACTTCAGGCAGATTCAAGACCCCTCCGCATCAGCCTGCGGGGTTGTATTCGCTATAACATCCGCCTTGCTTTACATTATCCCTTACTTAAATAGCTCTTTTTTATTATCAAACAAGTAACCGCAATGCAACAGTAGAGACTGCATTTTACAACAACTCTCTTCTGCATTGCAAATATCAAAAATGCATCATAGACAGATGATTTAATATTATCTCGTATAGAAACGGCTGGCAAAGATGGAATTTGCAAGATAACATCTATATTTCATTAATAAATAGTAAGTGCATTTTCTCAATTTCTCCAGTACTGACAGCAGAACTGATAACGCTGGAGCTGGATACTTCACTGGATTACCTCTTTCTAAACTCATCTACAAGTAATCTAGTATTTGCTAAAATGGAAGTTATAGTATCCAAAAGCATTACATTTGGGCTGTGCTTGAGAAATTTTATTATATGCAGTCTCTCTCAATTCATGATTGCTATCTTAAATATCTTGTCACCCAAGGCCACTGTCTATTGCAGTCTTACACCTTCCTAACATACAGCGACGCGAGTTTACAGAACCCATTTTCAGTCATTTGTTTGCTGCCATATACCACACCAGTCACCATTGGTCACTGTAGTATTGCCACTTCAAGGATTAGTTCACCTCAAAATGAAAATTTCCTGATAATTTACTCACCCCAATGCCATCCAAGATATTCATGTCTTTCTTTCTTCAGAGGAAAAGAAATTAAGTTTTTGAGGAAAACATTCCAGGATTTTTCTCCACACAATGGACTTCAACGGTAACCAAATTGTTGAAGTCCAAATCAATGCAGTTTCATGCTGGACGTAGGCAGAAGTACCGCCCCGTTGTTTACAAAGTGAACTTGCGAAGACTAATACAAACCATTTTAAATAAACTGACAAAAATCCATAAATATGTCATTCAACATACAATAAATTTGAACAATCCTCCTCCACGCTTGTAAACAATGAGCCGGTATAAAAATATTGTATGTTAACTTGCAATGTTACTTATGGATTTTTTGTTTTTGTTCAACTCTTGCAGCTGCAGTCATAAAATGGGATAAAGAAGCTACAGAGGCTACAATCAAGCATCATGCAGCAGAACATCTTAAACGTGCCGTGGAGGGCATACAGGGGTGGAAATAATGAGGAATTTTACATGAGTACTGTAAGGCGCGTGTGTTTATTTCTAGTTTAGGGGACTTTATGTCTCTCTCCCCCTTTCCAACCACCCACCCCCAATCTTGGTCTGGAGTAATTTGTTTTTTGTTCACTTGGCAGTTCAGTGTAACCATTAGAGTTGTTTTATTTATCAGCCTGTTCATAATTTGCTGAAAACCTCATTAAAGATGGAAAAAAATTGTCATTTCAAACTATTTTTGCTTTTTTTTAATCAATAATCAGATGTCACTTATTTCCAATTGCAAAAATATAAGGCTACTAAAAAGTATTTGCATGTTTTAGACAGGTGCATCAAAGGGATAGGTATTAATTTATTATTTACAATTTTAAAGCAGTAGTTCTGCACACTGCTTTTACTATGACTAGAATGAGTTTTATTGAATACCATGTTGTCATCCAACCTTGGAACAAAAGCCTGTTTGATGACCAAAACATGGTTTAATAAAGCTAATAGTAAAGCTAATTTCGTTTGTGCATCTTAAAATTTTGTATGAATGTTCTTTAGACGTCTGTAAGTGACGTTGAAATGACGTTGTGAAAACTTTCATTTACAATATTGTAAAGATGTTACTTGGACATCAAAAATCAACATTTAAAAGAGATGTCTAATGAACGTTCACTATGTACGTCAATAGTGAACGCTAAAAAGACGTTTAAAAAAGACGTCAAAAACTTTCATTCTGGCTCTTCAGCGGACGTCTTCTGAACGTTCACTTTTTATGTCAGTTGGACGTCAACAGTGAACGTCAAAAAGACGTCTAAAAAAAGACGTCATAAAAACTTTCATTCTGGCTCTTCAGCGGACGTCTTCTGAACGTTCACTTTTTATGTCAGTTGGACGTCAACAGTGAACGTCAAAAAGACGTCTAAAAAAAGACGTTCAAGCTGACTCTTCATTGGACGTCTTTTGAACGTTCACCTTTTATGTCACTTGGACGTCAACATTGAACGTCAAAAAGACGTCTAAAAAAGACGTCATAAAAACTTTCATTCTGGCTCCTCAGCGGACGTCTTCTGAACGTTCACTTTTTATGTCAGTTGGACGTCAACATTGAACGTCAAAAAGACGTCTAAAAAAGACGTCATAAAAACTTTCATTCTGGCTCCTCAGTGGACGTCTTCTGAACGTTCACTTTTTATGTCAGTTGGACGTCAACAGTGAACGTCAAAAAGACGTCTAAAAAAGACGTTCAAGCTGACTCTTCATTGGACGTCTTTTGAACGTTGACTTTTTATGTCACTTGGACGTCAACATTGAACGTCAAAAAGACGTCTAAAAAAGACGTCATAAAAACTTTCATTCTGGCTACTCAGTGGACGTCTTCTGAACGTTCGACAAAGACGTTGCAATGACGTCGTTTGGACGTGTCTGTGCTCAGTGGGTAAGCACCATAAAACAATATATATATATATATATATATATATATATATATATATATATATTTATATATATATTTATATATGTACATAAATATACGAATATATGTACACACATATTATGTAAACAATTTGTGTGTGTGTGTGTATATATATATATATATACACACAGGAGGGGGAGACCGGGTATGGTTGTCCTGTGAGTCCTATGAACATTTCATTATTTAACCACCTACTCCCAGAACCCATATGAATGGTTCTCAAGGCAGTAAATAGGTTTGTGCAGATTTTATGACGAAAAAAATGATTTTTTGGTAAGAATGTAATTTTTTTGACATTGTTTAGAACTTAAACTTTTGCAGATAGTATCATACAGTTTCAATCAAAATTATTCAACCCCCATTGCAAATCAGGTTTACGGGCAAAATGTACAGACTTTCAGATGTTTGCAATGAACAAATCAAACAAAGGTAATTGAAATAGCTCAACGCAACAAATGTTTCAAGTGGTTTCCCCCAATTCAACTGAAAATGCAACTTGTAATGACTTCTGCAGTCTCAAAATTAACAATAAACCCACACCTGGATACGCATACATGAATTTAACTGAAAGGTTAAATGTATGCAGTTAAATATACAGTAAAAGTCATGTTGAGGCAATTTCTCTGCATGCCTTGTGGTCTTACATCACATGGCTGATGGACGGCTTTTTAAACCTGTTTGTACAGATAAACAGACTGACTGGACCAGTCTTTTGTTAAAACCATTTGATATTTACCATGCATTGTGCTTTGAACTGGTTGGTTTTGTCATTCTTCATCAAAATGTTTTACCCCTAAAAAATTAATAGTTTTATAATTCATACTTTTGATCTGGTGATCTTAGCATGCCGAGTCCCACGAGATGACCTGCACCATGTAAAATAAAACGTTTCATAATGGGCGACTAATATGACTTGAGACTTCATATCGTGTGAGTTGACATGATTTCAAACATACTCTTTGAATCCAAATGTTAATTGATCTGGATCTAGTCAAAAGTCACATTTATAATAACGCTTTATAGGATACTGATTGTTTCAAAGCAGCTTTACAGTAATAATCAAGAACATAACAGTTGCAAAGTTCTTTAATTACTAAATTAAATTAATTTTCACTCTTAAAAGACAATATTGTCATTATTCAGCTCAACTTAGTTCAATGTTGATTCGATTTATTTGAAAACAATGTGAATGTTGCAAAGCTCATCTCTGTAACTCCTTTCACTAGAAAAGTAGCATGTTTTGGCAAAATAAATATTTGTTTTTCCAATCACATTTAGCTATTTTTCAGATTTTCTTAACCAAAAGAAAACATCTCTCTGAATAATAAAACACGTCTTTTATTTTTATATTTATATATATATATTGAGCCTTTTTTCAACCATAGAAAACCTTAAAGAAAAGGCTTTATGTACTAAGACAGTTTTAAGAAGACCAAATTCAGTCACGTCACTTAACCCCACCCATCTCTGACCCAAACACTCTGTGAGAGGTTAAAAAAAAAACCCTCTCTCTCTTTCTCTCCGAAAACTGCACCTGTATCCTCCCTTACACAGAGAATGTTACAGAGGAATATGGCGTATATTAAGTGGATCTTGAGGCTGTTTGCTGTTTTAATCATATTGAATTGCGTGGTTTTGGTCTATTACAAGAACCACAACACCTCTGGGTAAGTGATCCTAATGATTTTACAGATGATAGCAATCTCAGTCAACAAAAAGGGAACCCGTCGGCTTTTCGTTTATTGCAAACAAGAAGCTCTGTTATCAACAAAAGTTTATGATACTTAATCATGTTTTGTCCATCAATATAATTTTCAATGCTTTAAATTTTCATTGGTTTACGAATTCTGCCCAAATACAATTAGTAGAAGTTAAAAAGCTTGGTTTAACAAACTATGTGGAATGTTGCCTAGCTAGTTCGCTCCATTTTTCTACAATTTTTCTTCATTTTTTTCTACTTTCTTCTTGAGTATTAAATTGTGGCAGTCTACTTTTCATTTTATTTGAGTTGAAAAGAAAAATAGTATTCAACATCGCTACTTAGCCTGACAAAGGTGCTGACAGAGCAACGAGCTGTGCTGCCATTGGTAACAAACTACACTTTCACATGCATATGGGTCAATGACGTGACGCCTAAATTTTCCGTCCGATTGCATTTTTTCAGGCAAAAACGGGTTTAAATGCATAAAAAGATACTGCATATTTGAAGTACCTCTCCCATGTATGTACTCACTTTAACTCATCAAAAACCTTTACTTATTTGTTATTTTTTTTGTTATTTAAAGTGTCAAAACATCATGTGGTGCGACCGTCCGGCCATAACTTCTGTTTTGAAAACGTCTTTGAAATTACTCTGAATTTATTCAAATTTATTTTCTGCACTATTTGGCATGATTTCCAAAATGTTTTGTAATCCTTTAAAAAAATTCAAAGCATTTGTATTTATATTTCCATCATAATATACAAACAAACTTTGTCCGATGATGTCCATTTTATGAAATATCATGTGGTGTGACCATCAAGGAACTACCATTTTGGGACTTTAATGTTGAAAACTATTCAAACACAGGACGTTACATCATATACCAATTTACCAAGGACCCATGGAAGCAGCAAGCAGGTTTGTAATTCTCTCAAATTGGAAAAAAAATAAACCTTTGTAATGGTTGGTATGTAGTTGCCAAATTTGGATGTCATGTGGTATGACCTAAAAAAACTATTGACCCCAAATGTTACCTGTATACAATAATTTTATGAAATAATTTATATCTATTACATTATTATTTGTTAGAAAGAAATTCTAAGTCAAGTTAAAAGAAATGGTGCACTTGTGTTTTTGATGTGATTTTTTTTTTTTTTTTTAAGTTTATGTTCAGGAAAATTCTGTGAAATTTGTATGAAATCTGGTTTAAATCAATTTTTTTGTATAAAATGTATTGTTCATTGATCTCTTTAAATAGATTTTTAACTATATAAGGTCTTCGTGTCATTTGGAGCGACCACTTATCATTTGGTGCGACCAATAAAAGCAATCGCTGTATTAAATGTAAAATAAAATATCTTATTTTTGTGGCTGAAATATAAATCACTGATACAGTATGCTTTAGTAAATGATATTTTTAAAACATTTATATCAGTTTTATGTGATTTACAGGAAAAGTAAGTCTGTTAACTAGATTTAAGAAGGCAACTCGGAAATTATAGAACAAAAAACGAGATCATTATTTACAAAAACTCAAAAGAAATGCAAAACTTGGTTTCTAAACACTTTAATTACTAAGAACTTGTAAAAAAAATGTTTAAGCATGTTAAGGAAATTAATTAATTTTAAGATAAATCACAGTCGCACCACATGACATTTTTTAAGGCTACGGACAATTCATCTAGATGAAAAAACACTAAAATCACTTAAATTGAATTTTTTTAATGAATTTAGGTGTACACAACATCCTTAATGTTTGAACAATTGCAACAGATATTATTATTTTTTGTATTTTAAAATTGACCTGTCGAAAATCCTTATACGTCATTGACCCATATATGACTGACAAATGAATCATGCAATAGGGGCCAAGCACTGAAATTGTGTAGGCACCTCTTGAAATCGTTGGCATTCTTCTTATTCTTCTTCTTCCTTATGGAAGTCTATGGCAGCCCATAGAACCGCTTGCGGGAAAGTTATGAATTTTGGCACACTGATATAAGACAGTCTGAACAGTAAACATAGCAAATTTGGATCAATCTAGCCATCAAATTTCAATCCATCTAGCGCCACCAACTGTCCAAAACTCATGTTTATGCTAATAACTTTTGAACTGTAAAGGGTAGAAACACAAATCTTGTTTCCTCTGATTACGTGGCTCAAGACGATTCGATTGGGTGCCTATGACGTCATTTTCTGTCATGGAAATCTTTCCACCATTTTGAATTCTCAGAAAAACCTACTTTTTCCGAACTCCTCCAAGACGGTTGCTCCAATTTTCACGAAAACTAAACCAGATCCTCTTCAGACGATGCAGACAAAAAGTTAAGGAATTGATTGACTGAAGTTGATTCGTCAAATTCTCGAATACCGCGCAAACTAATTTTACGTAGCGCTTGTGAAAACAGACTTAAGGCTGTATGTCCGCAACGCTTTATCGTATTCAGACCAAACTTGGTACATGTCTTCACAAGCATGACCTGAAGCTACATGCTGCGTTTCGGCGATATAAGAAAAATGGCTATTTTTGCTTATAACTTCTGAACGATTTGTCCAAAAATCATAAGTGGTTTCGTTAGATTCAGGGCATCATGCCAAGTTGACTAATATCCAATGTTCCCATATCGGCCATTTTGGACGTCGGCATTTAGAATTTTGTACTAAAATGCTGTATTTTACAGGGGGGTAATCCAGCACCCAGAAAGCGTACCATGCCCGGGGGCCGCCATTGGCTAACAAGCCATCACCTGCTGTTAGCATTCCATTGACTCCCATTCATTTTGGCGTCACTTTGACAGCGAATAACTTTACATCTGAGGTGTTTAAAGACTCTGTTTGTCCATTGTTTATTTCTAAAGAAACACGAAAATACCTTGTATCTTACGTTAGAAGCAGTTTTTGTAAAAATAGGCTAACGATTGCATCATAACCACGCGTCTCTCTGGAAATTACTGTATAGACAGGAGGAGAAGCTCGCAGTCAATCGGGGGGACGTGGAGGCATAAAGTCCGATAAAGTCAAGGGAGAAGCCCATAGAGAGTTATAAAGTTGCTCCTGCTCCTAGCTCATGGACACCTCCACCTCACGCTCTCCGCAAGATTCGGAAGGGAATGATTCAGATTTCTCTTGGCACAGCTACTAGAAGACTTACAACTGTCAGACAGGTTGCTCACGTCACATCTACGTCATCAAGCTCAGTTTGAGTCTGCGCAGTACGCTCAGCCATCAGGAAGTGAGTGCTTCTGATTTGCTTAGTCTATGGGGTCGCTGTGTCCATTTCTTTTACTGTCTATGGTTTTTTATGTACGCATGAACGTATCGTTACGAAACTCGGTATGGGTCATCAATACGATGCCCTGAAGGAGCCTGAGAAGTTTCGAACCAGCGCCACCTGGTGGTAAAATTTATTTTTCAAATGCTTATAACTCTAGGTGTGGTTGACTTATTTTCACACGAGTCATCTCCTTAGGTTTCTGAATCCTTGCCGAGTCCAAAGATTCCAAACATGCTAGGTTTCGCCTTACTGTTTTTGTAGCATTGTAATTTAGCGCTTAAAAAAACATTTGCCAATATCTTCTAAACCGTTAGACCGATCGAGACGAAACCACCGTAGGAAGTTTGGAAACATGGGTCGTTGGCTAAATACTAATACCCAAATGTCAAAATATTAATAGTAAGTGGCAAGAAAATGCAAACAAAGTCAGGTGTTGGTCATTTTTTATATGTTTATACATATAAATGTCTATAACTCAAAACGAAATGAGATATTTTCACCAAATTTGACACACCCATGTATCATTGGTATCAATGTCACTATGAGGACACATTAAAACATTTTTGGCGCTATAATAGAACAAAACAGGAAATTGCTATTGACTTCAATACAGTATTGTGATATAAAATGCTATAATTAACGAATGCATTGGTGTCACTTACATTCACTAAAATATTGAAACGTTATCGATACTGATTCAAAACGCCAGTGCCAGTGATTGAATGTCAAAGCAAACTGGAAGTTTTGATTGGTTTTGCACCCGAGTCAGACCTGTCTGTTATTGGCTGAAGTGCAGGGCTTTTTCACGGTTTGAAAAGGTCCATGGATACTGGCACTTTTCTGTGTTTTAATCCCCATAATGTCTTTGGTCCTCTCACTTACCCTTCTTTGCTTTTGCCCTTCTTACAATCAAATGATCTCACTTGGACTTCATTTTCAAAATTATTAATAAATCAATCGCTCTCAGCAACAGGGATAGCTTATGTTTGCTCAGCATAGCGTCAAACATGATCATTTAACCAGACATCATCTGACATTCACACAAAATATAGCATAACAAGTGATTTGTAAGGTATTTTTTGTTAGCTGGTAATTTTTGACCAGGAACACTACATGTGTGACTCTGTGCCAATTTTTACAAAATAAAAGTTTTTCAAAACAAACTTCCTGGTGAAACATTAAAGTAGACTAGAGTGATTTTTCATATTTTATTTAATATTTCAAAAATAATACTTTTTTACTCAAAAAATTAGATGCCTACTCTCAGATAAATGAGGCCTACGATTAAGCAGATGCAAATAGAAATATAAAACTAGTCCTAATTGAAAGACAACAAGTTGACAAAAAGATTGAATCCAATATTGGGTGATGATATATCATAACAAGTGATTTATAAGCTACTTTTTATAGGCCGGTCATTTTTGACCGGGAACATCGGTCAAGTGTTATAGGGTTTTGAACACAACACAAGAGTTAAGAACTACAAAAAAAAAAAAAAAACTGATAGGGTGTAGGAAATTGGTATCTTCAGCAGGATTCTTTGAGAACACGAGCTATTGGTAGCTGCAGTCATCAAGTCTAACTAAGGCAGTGTTTAATGTAGGTTATATAGATTTTAGTGGGCAGTGCTTAGAAATGGAGACAAAGCACCTGGCTGACGACCTTAAACAAAGCATGCAAATGAAGTATAAAGGTATAGGAACCCGCCCCAGACTCTAGAGTGTTACCAGTCCTAATCATATCAGCATAACTATTCAAAGAATGGGACTGGAGCTCCAAGGTGAGAGTCTCAGTAATCAGACTCATTTGACAATAAAGAGAACAGGACTGGTAGGAATCTCTTGCTGGAAACTTTTCTTAAAGTGCCGTAGGTGATTCTCTGCTGAAACGTTTTTCTTTTTTTTTTTTATGCTGGTTGAAAGTCTCCTCATATCCAGCAATCACTCTGTTAAGTGGTCTAAATGTATTTTTATAAATATATGTTGTCTGTGGAAGGCGTAGGGCCATAGAATGTTCGTTCAATCATTGTGTTCGGTCCAAACAGTCCTATAGCATGAGTTCCCTGTCGGTCAATGTGTGTTTACACACACCACTACACAGGCTGTTCAGGCAAATATAATAAGTCATTAGCCCGCTCACGTACGCTGTGCAGACAGAGCGAGAATGACAGGCAAGCAGCAACAACAACCTGACTCTCATCGTGGAACCCCTGGCATGCAAGAAATATTATTACACAATGACAAGTTTTGCTAGCTAAACAAAGCAAAAACTTGCTGCATCTAATTCTGTTTTTAAGAATTTGTTTAAATTTGGTATAAAGTTTTCTCAGTGGTGAATGACACATGATGTATTGCAGTAACATTGTCTCCGGCCTTCTGGGCTGTTTGCGTTCATGCTTTCAGGTGGCGTGGCTTTGGATGGCGATTTGCAGGGAGGGTGGGACGTACACTTTTAATGCTATCAGGCTAAAGTTAGCATTTTCCCAGATGTCCTACTGCACCTTTAACAGCTGAAATCATCATCATCATAACCTTAAATGCTAAATTCAATGTACTTCAATTTGTTTTTTTATTTGATGTTATGTCAAGATGTAGGATCAGCAGATCTTAAACAGATTCTTAAATTTGTAATCCCACAGGGGCTACACAAACTTCCTCCTGGGTTAGTAATATCACAAACCCTAAAATGTACATAATCCTCACCCCCGGGAACAAGCAACAAAGGTCCATGAGAAGAGGAAGAGTTGTTGTAGTAGAGCACATTTGGGAGTTTGCTCAAGCTGTCGCATCCATCTTTTCACATTTATTGCAATAAAGTACATAACACAAATGCAATAGCATGTCACTCTGTAGGCATCTTACAACAGTTCCCACACGAGCGATTTATAGATTATCATGACAGAATATGCTAATCAATGACTTGAAGATAGATAACTCCACATCAGCTAAATACATTAATCAACTAGCCATTCATAAACGTCCTGTTGCATTCTACATGTTGTCACTTCTTCTTGAGTCTCACCATCATTGTTCGACTTCGGTTTGAACATAAAAGGAAGAACAGTTTCTGACATTTTGGTGCGTGTCTGCAAGCTGCTAAGGACACAAGCTGTTGTAGCTCCGCCCTCTTCTTGAAAGGAGGCCGGGAGCAGCAGCTCATTTGCATTTAAAGGGACACACACAAAACAACACATTTTTGCTCACCCTCAAAAGGGGACAATTTTAACATGCTATAAAAAATTATCTGTGGGGTATTTTGAGCTAAAACTTCACATACACACTCTGTGCACATCAGAGACTTATTTTACATCTTGTAAAAGGGGCATTATAACACCCCTTTAACTCTCTTAGCTCTCCCCAACTCGGATGATGAGCATGGCGCGTACTTTGCCCGATCAGAGCAGCTCTTTGTGTGCTTCGGAGGTTGCTCTAAAGGGATGCCAGTTACGAAGCAGAGATTATCCCTCTGGATAGTTGATGCTATAGCCCTGGCTTATGCTTCAGTGGGCTCTGAATGCCCCATTGGAGTGAGGGCCCACTCCACTAGGGAAATGGCCTCCTCCTGGTCTTGGACCAGAGGAGTCGCCATAGGGGATATTGGCGCGGAAGCCGGCTGGTCTTTGCTGTCTACCTTCTCTAGGTTTTATAGAGATTGGTTGTCCCTGCCTTCCAGGCATGGATCTTGTCCGCTTGATTGTCCAGCACCCGTGGTCCGGAATGTCTTTGCTGAGGCTCTAGCACAATCATTATATATATTATATAAGTATATCACTTCCAAAAGTGTGTTTTTACGCAATGTGAGAGACCGTTTAGAAAGGGAATGCTCAGGGAACCAAGATTACGTTAATATCTGGAGCGTTGCGTGAAACATTGCGTAAAAACGCGATTTGGGGAACAATATACTGTGCTATAAGCGTAGAACAGAAGCCTTTTGGTTAGTAACTGGAGCGTTTCCAAGACACAAAAATATGGCCTCTCTGTACCGCTCAAAACACCATGGGTTGTTGGAAAAAGGTGGATGAAATAAAAAAAATTGGACAATTTGTTTGTTGGTGGTTGTGGACCGTTATTAAAAAGTTTTTATAAAAAACTCAGTTTTAGCTATTTGTTTGTGCAATTTGTTTGTGCAACTCCGTTTTAGCTATTTGAGTGTTGAATTTATTATTTATTTATTATTTTTATTAATTTTTATTTCGGTGCATCCCTAGATATTAGTACAGTTAGCACAACACACTGTTGCTGCCAACACTCTTTCAAGATACCAAAACAGATTTTCATTTTATCTCGTGTTACAGATTTAATTTTCAGCTTTGCAAGCAGCCTAGTAAAACGTGTGCAACACTACAACTTATCCTGGAATAAGACAATACAGATTTATCGGAAAAGATGGCTGAAATGTGCAGCTTGTCTTAAAGGGATAGTTCACCCCAAAATGAAAATGAACCCATGATTTACTTACACTCAAGCCATCCTAGGTGTATATGACTTTCTTATTTCAGACGAATACAATCAGAGATATATTAAAAATGTCATGGCTCTTCCAAGCTTTATAATGGCAGTGAATGGGGGGTGAGATTTTGAAGCCCAAAAAAGTGCATCCATCCATCATAAACGTTCTCCATACGGCTCTGGGGATTAATAAAAAGGCCTTCTGAAGCGAAGTGATGCGTTTGTGTGAGAAAAATATCCATATTATTCATAACTTTATAGACTAAAATAACTAGTTTCCGACAGACGGCCGTACTCATTGATTTACAGCTAAAGAGTAACTCCTGATCTGACACTTGCAGAAGCGCAATGGATAGAGCAAAACAAAACACCGGTCACGAATTAGAAGCCTAAAACGAGAATTTTTAAAGAGAAAGAGAAGAGAAGGTTGTGTTTGTTGCCCAGCCCTATTTGTCTGAACCGTAAGAGGCGTCAAAGCTTATGCTACTCCTACATCGTGCCAGGGGTTACTCTTTTGGCGTAAGTCGACTTGCGTAGGCCGTCTGCCGGAAGCTAGTTATTTTAGTCTATAAAGTTATAAATATAGATTTTTCTTTTTTACAAAAATACATTGCTTCGGTTCAGAAGGCCTTTATTAACCCACTGGAGCCATATGGATCACTTTTATGAAGGATGGATGCACTTTTTTGGGCTTCCAAAACTCCTATAAAACTGGGATAAGAACCAGGATATTTTTTAATATAACTCTGATTGTGTTCGTCTGAAAGAAGAAAGTCATATTCACCTAGGATGGCTTGAGGGTGAGTAAATCATGGGATAATTTTCATTTTTGGGTGAACTATCCTTTTAAGATCCCATGGGGCCAGTAAATAATACATTTATAGTCTATAAGTTAATTGTTAAAATAGTTTTTAATTTAATAATTTCAGGTTAAACAATTATTTTCTTTATTTGTACATTGTCTAAATTTCTACATTAAAATTGATATGATGACAATCTCGATTATGTTTAGGTAATTAATCGCACTGGTTTTTGTGATTAATCACACCTAATATTAAAATTGAATCAAATAAACATCTTCCCCACATCAGGGTCCAGAAACTTCACTTTATGATAATGATCAGCTACCTGTAGCTACATGATCCTTTACTTATTAGTCATTTTATGAAATTAAAATGAAGAAAAATACTTTAATGCTCTATAAAACAACCTGAGCTGCAGAACCAAGACTTATCCAGCTTGTCTGGACGATTTTAATCATTCTACAAAAGGTAGACGGATACTTAGACACTTCTAAAAAAGAACAACTGATCAACTGTAAGAGGCAATTTCACTGATCAGACGAACACAGTGTGCATTTATATTTTGATTAAATTAAAATGTCCCTACCAGTGTTAAATGTAAACCTACACTACACCCTTGACTAACTTCTTCCATTTTAAATTAAGCTCTACAGACCACCATTTCAAAACTGCATTTAGCAGGAATATTAAGGGGATACTTCACCGATTAGCATTAAGCTTTGTATCAGTAGAAACCCGGTAGAATTTTCGAATGACCGTGCTTCCCTCCCTCATGTCCCCGATGAGAGATTTCTGTATTGTGTGTCTGGAAAAAAACCTCAGATGATGCAAAAATCGTCATTTTGTGTCATCGGAGGCTTTTTTGGCCAGAGGCTAGAGACTACGCCTCAACCTGCCCATAGGGGGTGGGATCTCACGATAAAACGGCGTCTTTACAGTTTCGAGTCAGCTAGTAGCCTAGTTGTATCATTTCTTCCGATACTGCCCTCTGTAACCGGTAGGCGTGGCTTGGGAGTGGCTTCGTTGGGCAGCGAAGCAAGTGCATTCTGGGAGTTGTTGTCTTTCATCCACATGAGCCAAAAATTTACTTCTAAAATAATTTCTCATTTCTACTACATAAATGACCCAATTTAAATACACATTCATCTTTCCAGCGGTGAAATATCCCTTTAATTTAGTCTAATATTGTTATGAGTGTGTTTGTGAGATGTTTGTTGTTCTTTTTCATGAGAGATGAGACGGGAGAAGATGTTTCACAGTTGCACTGCACAACAGTCCGTAAGATATTTTCCATCATCACTCCATCAAGGTCAGTCCAATTTCATATTATATCAATGTTTTCATCAATTGACAGCTAACATCCTACAGATAATTTCTCTCATTCTTTATGATAGCAGTAATGTTAGTACTGATATGACGAGCTTCTCTGAGAAAGTCTCTGAGTTACTGACCTGCCCATACAAGTCCAATATCACCCAAAAGGAGCTGAATAGGTGAGTGGATCTTCCTCTCTGTCTTTCTCTCATGTAAACATGCTTGATCAATGAATTTATTCACCATTTCACACATCAACACACACTGACTCTATTTCAAAAGCTACTAAGGTGCTGCCTTCAGCATATTGGCAGCTACTTATTTGACCATTTACTGCACTTTGTTATCCTTCTCGTTATTTCCCCTTTAGTCTCACACATTCACAGAAAATAGCTTACTTCTGCATTGAAAAAAAAGGTGGATATATAACCGCGTTTCCACCGCAGGAACTTCCCCTGGAACTAGGGACTTTGGGTTGGTACTTGGTGTGTTTCCACCGGAGGAACCAGGGTCTAAATGAAGTTCTGGGTAAAAATTCCTGCTCGCAAAGTAGTACTTTTTCAAAGTTCAGGAACTTTCGGGGGTGGGACTGTGGCCTGTATAAATATCACTGCCCCACTGTCTGCGAGTATGTCTCTTTGGCCCCATTGGTGCGGTGTCTGGGGTTATGGCTAGCGCTCCCCAGCCCGTCCTTCTGGCTCATTCGCACCATCAGACTCGGCTATGCGTTTCAGGTCGCTTGGCATCCCCAAGTTCAGGGGTGTACAGTTTACCTATGTGCAAAACTCCAATGCTCCTGTCTTACGGGTGGAGATCGCAGTCCTACTGCGAAGAATGCGATCAAGCTGGTCCCTCCAGTTGTTACAAAGACAGGGTTTTACAGCCCTTACTTCATTGTACCCAAGAATAGCAGTGGGTTACGGCCAATCTTGGACCTGTGAGTTCTGAACCGGGCCCATGACCAGCCACCGTTCCAAATGTTGACGCAGAAACACATTTTCAGATGCAACACCAATATTAGTTTGCAGCGATCGACCTGAAGAACGCGTACTTTTAGGTCTTGATTCTCCCCTCAACACAGGCCTTTTCTATGCTTTGCGTTCAAGGTTCGAGCATA
Organism: Rutilus rutilus; assembly: GCF_951802725.1. NCBI lineage: Eukaryota > Metazoa > Chordata > Actinopteri > Cypriniformes > Leuciscidae > Rutilus > Rutilus rutilus. The sequence continues at coordinate 33,190,486 of NC_140218.1, forward strand.
TCAGTATGAAGTCCTACCCTTTGGGTAAAAAAAAGTTCCAGGTAATTTCGGTGGAAATGCGGTTTATGCGTGATCTCAATCGTGAAGATTGACTTTTCACAGATTCATTATGCGTCAGGAAGCTTGCACTGCAGACTGACTGTCATGAATGCGCTCATTTGCTCAATCCCCTGTGGATTACAGGTAATAATGTTTTTTGCACAGAACGATCATTTCGCTTCATAAGACCCCATTGAATCGTCAGGAGCCACGGGTATTTTTTTTACTCTCAAAGTGATGAATAAAAAATGTAAATAAAAAGGTGGGGGAAAAAAAGGTTCAGTACAATGTACTTGTAATTGTGTTGATGTTGTATTACAGGTTTGGTGGTATGGTTATAGCTTAAGTTGTAAGGGAAGTGTCAACATTTTGAAACTTTACAGAAATGCATTACAGCTGTAATTACATGCAGAGATTTTTTATATTTTTATATTTGTACAATGTAAAAACATGTATGTATTGTACACGTAAGTGCATTGTATCAAATTATTTATTTCAATCTAAGTAGTTCAACCACTTCATATAAAGTGGCACCCAAAAAGCACAGACATTAAAAATAAATATAAATATCTCCTTTTGTGTTCATTCAAGAAAGAGGGTGATGACAATAAAAATAATGTTAGTGTAGCCAGTGGGACTTCATTACCCAGAGTCACGCAGCATAAATGATGACGTCCGTTGGGGTAGAATAGCGCATTGGATTCAGCTGTCAGGCAGGGGGAGTGGACAGGAGTGGAAATGCGGTAAGCTCGAATTGTTTGGTGTTGCTGGTAGACGTTGCTAGTTGTTTATTTTATCACAGTATATGGTGTTTACTTGAAATTTGGTTTTCATAGATTTTCAGCGAGTACATGCGGGATTTGTGCACTGGTGTGCAGTGATTGTGGAGAGTGGCCCAAAATGCGGCAACATATAAACACAACGTCGGCTTTATCACTGGTATGTACTTCAGCTATTTTGTAGAACGTAACTGGCGACTGAACAGAAGCATTACTAACCGGTTTCATAGATACTGTCTCCCCACCAAGGTGCGTAGGATAACTTAAGTGTTTGAAACGGTAGCCCTGGTCAGCGTGATTGGGAAACTTATGTTTATTGCCCTTTAACAGATAAGCTTTGGGAGCTGCATCGCAAATGCTGAACTGGCAGTGTGTGCTTGGGCGGATCTCCTCGTAAAAGTAGGTACCTGTTGATTTACTAAGCTGTAGCCATATTTTAGTTTGGCAATGATTTATGCGCGTTTATTGTGTGTAGCCCGTGATTTCTCTGGGTCTGGCTTCAGTGACGGAGCCGCGCACATTAGAAGCCCTTTGGCCTCGAGGCCCGTTGATTGTGAGTGTTTAGTTTATTACTTGTATGTGTTAAGTGTTAGTCTTATGTGTGATTGCTAGTATAATATTGTATAATAGGAGTGAATGAGTTAGGACTGCCTGACTGAATAAAGGTGTTTTAATTTCTCTTGTAGGATTGTGGATTTTGTAGGACGTCGCAGCCACTGTTTTCCCATACTGTGAATTATGTGTTTTAGCTTTTGTATCATGCCGTGTCTATGAATTATTAGTGCTGGGAGAAAAGTGCACTTCCTCTTTTTAAGAGGGCAGTTGTAAAGGTTGTTTTTTTCTTTTGGGATTGGGCATTGTGCAAGATGGTGGGGTAATCCACCACAACAGTAGGCTACCTACTCTTGGTTGTTCTTCATGTGCATTATTAATTTATTTGTATGTGTAAATCCCAGCCTATGCTTTGACTCGGGATTTGAGGTGGACAGCGGGCACTCCTTGGATGTGATAAGGTGACCACTTTGCTGCTGTGATTCTTATTGGGAATGCTGTGGTTTGTCGTGGGAGACACACAAGTTAATGCCGTTCTGTCACGTTTGCTGTGGAAGTGTAGCATAGTAGGCCTATAGAATAAATTGTTTGTTAAAAAAAAAGTGGTTCCCCGTTTTTCACCAGGATTTGCGTGCTGCCCATCTATTCCCTATAGTTTGCTATATGTTGTGGACCCATGGTAACCGATAGTCGTAGTCTTTGACCTAGTAGTACTGGTAATAAACAAGAAACAAAAAGAGGGAAATACAATTTTAATGTGATTGTCAATAAACTATTTTTGTATCGCTTTTGCACATCAGCCTCCAGCTTGTTTCATTTTGACTGACACTAGCGCGGGGAAAGTCTCTAATCTGGCGGGTAAATAGGTTCTCCCACACCTTTCAGATAAGTGGGAGTGGCGTAGTCACGTATGGCCACATTCGGCGCAGTCGGCAGACTGTAGTTGCTTGCTGGTGTGTAATAGCTCTTGTGATAATTGGACTATATTGTGGGAAAACAGTGGCTGGTAGAAGAAGAATCTTGGACTTACACCCCTATCGACTAGAGTCCCGTGAAATTAGTGTGCTGTGGTTTATTACAGGTAACAGGCAGTAGCTTAGTTTCCTGTTTTTTTTGTGTGGTTTTTTTTGTGGTTTTCTTCCACTCCTTTTCCTTTCTGGTGTGAAGGTATGTTGACAGAAGAGGAATTGAGGGCATTAAATGAGAAAGTTCAACAGCTGCAAGCCGATAATGATCGGCTTCGCGGAGAAACAGAAGAGCGATCAAGGGGTCCGTGGCCTAGGGGCTTTGGAGAAGGGTCTTCTAGTGCGGCTGGCGTTCTGTATGTTCCTCGGGAGCGTAAAGCCCCTCGGTTCTCGGGTAATGTTTCCCGGGATTCTCTTAGGGTGGAGGATTGGGTTGAAGAGACTAAACAATGTTTAAGTGGTAGGCTTATGACTCAAACAGAGAAGGCGTTGTTTGTTTACGACCTTTTGGATGGTGAAGCTAAAGCTGAGGTTAAGTTCCGCCCTGTTGTAGAGCGCAGTGATCCTGAAGATATATTTTCTATTCTTGTAGAGAATTTTGGATGCTCACAGTCCTATATAGAGGCCCAAAAATTGTTCTTTCAACGAAGACAGCGTGACGGTGAGACTCTGAGGGAGTTCTCACATGCCCTCATGGCGTTATTAGAAGTTGTAAAGCGAAAAGACCCTAGAGGTATCCCTAACCCGGATCTTGTGATTAGAGACCAGTTCGTCGAGGGTGTTCGAGATAATATGCTTCGTCGAGAATTGAAACGTCTGGTGAGGCTAAATTCTAACATCTCTTTTCTAAACATCCGCAGCAAGGCATTGCGTTGGATTGATGAAGGAGAACGCCCAAGCCAGGCCAGGGCAAGAGCTTATTCATGCGATACCCAAGTCTTGGCTGCTGGTGAGTGCAATGTAGAAACGAATGCTGTCGTAGTAAAATCTAGTGACGAATTGGGTGAATTAAAAGACTGTCTTCGTAGGCAACAGGCACAATTGGACGCGATATTGAAGCATTTGGGGACATCGTATACACCAGCTGCCCCTGGAGGGAGGGAGTAATTACCGCACTAAGCGCTACCGCTTTGATTCAGATGGGAAACCCATTTGTATGCGGTGTGATCGCCCCGGCCATATTGCTAGGTTTTGTCAGAATGAGGTGGGTGGGCCATTACGATCACAGGGTAGGAGAGGTTCTGCTGACCAAAGCCGCGCTGAAGTAGGGGCTACCACACTTACAACACTACCGGGAAACTAGCGCCCTCCGGTGCTGGGAGCCAGGTACCGGGAGGGGGCCAGTTAGGCTCACATCAGAATTTCACTTTAACGTCAGTGTCGCGTCCCATTCTGATTGGCCAATGTCCGATAGTTGATATATATATGGGGGGTGTATTGGTGCCATCTGTCCTAGACACTGGGTCCATGGTGACGACCATCTCGGAAACATTTTTTAAGAAATATTTCCAGTTCTTAGTTCAGGATCAGTTGCAAGCTTGTAGTTGGTTGCAGCTGAAGGCTGCTAATGGCCTTGATATTCCATATAGGGGCTATGTGGAAATGGATGTGGAGGTTCTTGGTAAAGTGTTGCCCCGTAGGGGTATTTTGGTGGTAAAAGATCCCCTTGATATAGGGGCTAGACAGCGAAAAGAATTGGTGCCAGGCCTTTTAGGTATGAATGTCCTTAGCAGTTGTTATGAAGAACTGTTTAGACAGCACGGCACTGCGTTATTCCACTCCCCCTCTGTTCAAACTGCTGGTGAGGTATGGCACCAAGTGTTGTCGGACTGCCAGACTCTTGATCGCGTGGCGGGTTCTGGAGTTCTGGGTAAGGTTACGGTGTCCTCAGACTCTTCAGTCTGTGTTCCGGCTGGGTCACTTAAATTAGTCACAGCAGTGTGTCGTCAGGGACTCGTTCCGATGGTTCCCTCGGCACTACTGGAGCCTGTGGGGCCCGAAGGTCATCAGTTGCCCCCAGGCTTACTTGTTCCTAGGGTTTTACTTCCATTGGGGAATGGCAATGTTTGTGTCCCAGTAGTAATTGTGGGGGAACAGGATATTTGGCTGAAACCTAAGACCGTGTTAGGGGGTCTACACTTGGCAGAAGTTCAACCAAGTAGTTGCCCAGTGAATTTTGAGACACAAGAGTATGAGTCAGGCCAGATAGCATACATTCAAACTATTGACGCAACGCCCCAGGCCATACCAGGATTGGCTGAGGCTGCCTGGCCTAATTTGACCACCACCCAAGAGCAGGAGGTTAGGTTGTTGTTGGAGAAATACCACGTTGTTTTCAGTCAGGGTGAAGGAGACATAGGGTGCACCAATCTTATTGAGCATGAGATCCCAGTCCTGGATGAGGTGCCAATACGACAACGTTATCGTCGTCTCCCTCCATCACAGTATGACTTAGTGAAGACACATATTCAGGGACTGTTGGAGCAGGGGGTGGTGCGACCAAGCTGTAGCCCATATTCTTCACCTATAGTGGTGGTTCAAAAAAAGGATGGTACCATACGGCTCTGCGTGGATTACCGCCAGTTGAACGCGAAAACAAGAAGGGACGCATACCCATTGCCACGAATCGAAGAGTCGCTAGATGCTCTTTCCGGAGCTAAATTATTTTCCACATTAGATCTCTATAGCGGCTATAACCAGGGCTCTGAACCGGTTCAAGGAACGAAAACGAAAACCGGAAACGAACGAAATTTTAACAGGAACAAAAACGAAACCGAAAACAAAATCAATTTTAATCGTTCTGAACAGAAACGTTTATTTAAAATGACTATAAACCGGTTAATAACGTTATTTTATCGTTCTCTTTAATATTTTAATTTGCCATTGACCAATCATAAATTTAGTAGTTCAGAATTGTGACGTTGACGATTTGTACAAACTTGCAATTGCACTACCGGTAACGCAAGTCAGCGTAGAGCGCGCATTTTCATGCCTCAAGTACATTCTTTCCCCACTGAGGTCTTCAATGAATGCACAGGTATTGGAGGACATTCTTTTCGTACGTTTAAACAAGCAGTACGGACTTTAAGCTCAAAAAGTTTATGGATTTCGTATAAGTGCTAGCAACTATCGCACATTTTTTTCTATAGTCTTTCAGGTAGCCAAAAACAGGACAGGTAAATGTTTTCTTTATAGACTTTTAATGCTTTGTATTAAAAATAGTAGAAAATTTGTTGTAGTTTTACAATGTTATTGCATTAAGTGATCGTGCTTCGCAGAATGAAATTGTTTATGTGATGCAGTGTTGCGCAGTGTTTGCTTTGAAATTAGCAGTTGACGGTGCATTAAAAGAGCAATGATTGTCCAGTTTATATAATTTTTATATCATGTAATTTCTAAAACAATTCGTGTTGCAAAAAAAATAAAAATAAAAATAATAATAATAGGTACAAATAATTGTATCACTCTTCAGAAAAGAATTAGCCATAAGAGTGCCAATTTCGATTGTCTAACGGTCCAGTAAAACAGGTCAATATTTTTCCAGCTGTTTATGCTTTGTAATTAATACAGGTATTTCTGTTGTGGTTTTAACAATGTTATGAAATAAATGTTCAAGTTTAATTATCATGTGTTATCTTATTTTTGAGTGAAAATTAGTCTTATTTATACATATTTGTTTAAAGTATAGGCTAAATTAAAATAACGTTATTAACCGGTATTTTATCTAATCAAACCGGTTTCGGAACGGTAATGTTTAACGAGGAACGCAAAAACGGAAACGTTAAAATATCGATTCTGCTCGGAGTGAACCGATTGATTTTTTTTTTCGTTTTTAAGCCCTGGCTATAACCAGGTCCCGGTAGCTGAGTGTGATATAGCTAAGACAGCGTTTTGCACCCCATTTGGGCTTTTTGAGTTTAGCCGCATGCCTTTTGGGTTGTGCAATGCACCGGGAACGTTCCAGCGATTAATGGAACGTATTTTCGGTGACCAAAGCTTGCACTCCCTCCTTCTTTATTTGGACGATGTGTTTGTTTTTTCGACGTCTTTTCATGAACACCTTCAGCGGCTGGAATTAGTCCTGGGGCGGCTAAAACAGCATGGGTTGAAAGTATTGAGGTCAAGTATTTAGGTCATGTTATTTCTGCAGCTGGCGTTGCTGCTGATCCGGATAAAATCAGTGTAGTAAAAGAGTGGAAAACACCAACCACTGTCGTGCAGCTGAGATCATTTTTGGGCTTTGCGTCATACTATCGCCGCTTTGTTGAGGGATTCGCTAAGTATGCAGCACCTTTGCACAAATTGGTGGCCAAGTTGCAGCCTGGTCGGAAGAAACCACACCCTCAACCCAATGGTTACCTTCAGAACCACTGGGACTGGAGCTGTGAACAGGCCTTTCAGATCTTAAAGGATAAGTTGATCAGTGCTCCCGTTCTGGGATACGCTGATTTTTCAAAACCTTTTGTGCTTGAAATCGATGCCAGTAACCTGGGGTTGGGGGCAGTGCTGTCCCAGGACCAGGGGGGGCAGCGTCGTCCAGTTGCTTATGCTAGCCGGGGGTTGCGACTCTCAGAGAGAAATATGTCCAATTACAGCGCAATGAAGTTGGAACTACTGGCATTGAAGTGGGCTGTCACCGAAAAATTCCGTGAATACCTTTTAGGTGCCCAGTTCACAGTATTTACGGATAACAACCCTCTCTGTTACCTCCAGACGGTTAAGCTTGGGGCAGTAGAGCAGCGTTGGGCCTCACAACTGGCTCTATTCAATTTTAAGATCAATTATAGACCAGGTCCTACCAACAAAAATGCAGATGCCCTTTCACGGTTGCCGGATGTTCCCTCTCCCAGTTCCATTGAGGACGTAGTACCAGGCATTGCTATCCCGAACAAGGTGCAAAGTGGGATAGGAGCTTTAGGAGAGACGAGGTTGACCTTCTCCTCTGCCATTGATGCCGTCCCAGGTCGGGACAAGGCTGACTTGCGTAAATTACAAGCGTTAGACCCAGTGATCAATGCTTTTAGGCGCTATTGGCAGAGAGGTGTACCTCCCACTGGGGTGGAGCGGGTACAAGAACCACCCACTGTCCTAGAGCTAGTTCGACAGTGGACTAGGATCCTTGAGAAGGAAGGCGTTTTGTATCGCTCCACTCATGTGCCTGGTGGTGACGAGCCAGTCCTGCAATTGCTGATGCCGCAGGCCCTACAGGCAGAGGTGTTGATGAGCCTTCATAACAATCATGGGCACCAGGGGGTGGAGCGTACCACCATCCTAGTTAGGCAACGTGGGTACTGGCCCTTTATGCATAGAGAAATTGAGCAGTGGTGTAAAAACTGCGATCGATGTGTTGCTGCTAAAGCACTACAGCCGAAGGTAAGGACGTTCATGGGAAACCTAATGGCATCTGCGCCATTGGAGATCCTAGCCTTAGACTTCACCACATTAGAGCGGGCGACTGATGGTTGCGAAAATGTACTAGTGGTCACTGATGTTTTTTCTAAATTTATGCAGGCTTATCCCACGGCAGACCAGAAAGCAAGTACTGTTGTAAAAGTGCTTACAGAGAGGTGGTTCTACACCTACGGTGTTCCTAGGCGCATCCATACCGATCAGGGTAGACATTTTGAAGGGGAACTCCTCAAGCGCCTTTGTCAGTTGTACCTGTTGAAAAATCACGCACAAGCCCATATCATCCGGCGGGAAATGGGCAGTGCGAAAGATTTAACAGAACCCTGCATGATCTTTTGCGTACCCTGCCCCCGGATAAGAAAAGGCGGTGGCCTGTACACTTGCCCCATGTACTGTTTGCGTACAATACCACCGTTCACCAGTCCACTGGGCATTCCCCTTATGAGTTGATGTTCGGTCGTAAGCCCCACTTACCGATAGACTCTCTCCTCGGGGTGGAGGAGGAGGAGCTGGTTGAGGGTGAAGTCGGCGACTGGGTTAAAGAACACCAAATTTGGCTGGCGTCAGTCTATAAGGATGCCAGAGCGCAGTTGGATCGGGGCAGCCTATCGGGGTCGGCATACCACATCCATTCCTATTCTGGTTCCGGGTACTTTAGTGTACAGAAGGAACCATCCTCATGGTAGGCACAAAATCCAAGATATCTGGGACTCTGTCCCGTATGAAGTAATCAAGTGTCTGGATGAAGTAGGGACCCTGTATAGAATTAGACCAAAAGGACAATTAGGCCCAGAGAAGAACATTCACCGAAGCGAGTTAACCCTCTGAGGTCGACAAACGCGCCCACGCGTTTTGCTGGATTTTTTTCAGTTCAGTTCAAAAGAAATTAATTTTGCTCTGTTGACTTTGATATTACAAGCAAGTTTCATACATCAATCGATTCTGTTAAATGTGTATTATTTTTGTGTATACTCACAATAAAAACAAACTGTTGTGCTTTTTGCCAAATAAAGAAAAATAAACGTGATGCGAGTTCTGCCTTCTCTCTGTCAGTGAAGACCATTCTGAAACGCGTCCGAAAATGAACAATAACTCAGCGAATACTGAGTCAAACAGGCATACAGTCACACAGGCATGAAGCTTGAATTCTCTTCTTTAAAATGAGGTAATTTATATAAAAAACAAATATTCTCATCTTGTGAAATCTGTATTAAAAGAGAGCGATTCCAGTCGAGCTAATTAGAGCTCATTCAAAGGTAATGTGACTCCGCCCACGGAGAGCGCGCGCTATTCAAACGCAAATTACTGAGGCAATCCACGCAGACCTGTGAACGCCCCCATATCAGCTCGAGAAAACACAAGTTTAATCATATCATTGTAACCTACGTGTTTACACCATCTGGCAGCGCTGTGAGGAATAATAATAATGGAAAATCTACCTCAGAGACAGTGCGGGTAGGCTATTGCAGGAGAGAGGATCCGAATATGTAGTACGTTTTTTTTCCTTCTCAAGTTAATCGCGTTTCTGTGAATGAATGAACGGCAGCCGCAGAGATGCACGCTGTTTATCACAGCTCGCAAAAAGACAGTTTAAATTTAAATTGCGTCTCTGTGTGAATGAATGATGATGTTTTCGCAAACTGTATTGCTATACTGAGCTGAGTAAAAATCAACAGAAATATGTTGAAATAAAATGTAGGCTATTTGTATAAGCAACGTATTAAACTGAAAATTAACATTTATATGCCCTAATATTTCGTAAAAACAACGTTACAGTCAGGCGTTTCTGTTTGTGAATGAATGTTTCGGTTTTAGCAAACTGTATTGCTATACTGAGTATAAATCGACTGAAATATGTTGAAATAAAATGTATTTGTATAAGCAACGTATTAAACTGCAAATTAACATTTATATTTCTTATAATAAAAATGAAAGACCTATGTTACAGACATATGAAAGACAACATTTCGTTGATTAGTTTTGGATAGATTATACATTTTTACTGTAAAATATCTGCCAACTCAAATAAGCTTTTGTTTGCCAATATTTGCTCATGTTAAATATAGTATGTTTTGTCAAAAATAAAGTAATCAAATAATCAATCAAATCCTTAACTTTGAAATATGTATGATAAAATGTATACTTTAGTTTTTACAAAGAAAGATTACACTTTAATTGTTGTTGTAATTGTAACCTTTTTAATAAAATATATTTACAAGGTAGATGTAAACAAACTATTAAAAGGTAAATATAAGCCTTTTCTTTAAATAATTTTTATTGTGTTTTATTAGTGACAAATTTGGGGAGAGGATAAATATTCCAAAACTGAAAATACAGTATGAGAATTAACTGCACAATTACTAGACATTTTTTCCTTGGATATTATAGGCCAAATTGCAAGCACAATATGTGGAAAAATAAAAAAGAATTGAGATGCTTCCAACTGTTGCTCTTGCATTCTTGTGGCTCAGTGACTCACCTGAATGAATGGCTAATTAAGTATGCAGGCCCCATTGTCTCCTAAGGTGTGAGCCACTAAATATGCATGATCTGTGACGCCCACTCCGCATATTGCCTTTCCAAACAGAAAGTGCTTTGCAAAATTCAAATCAATGTATTGTGTTATGTGAATGATTAGGCAGGGTGATTTTCACATCATTTTGAAGAAAAAACACTAGGCAATGACATCTATTAGACAAAAGTCTTATTGGCACATATTTAGTATGTGTTTTATGGCCTTATTTCAGAAACTTTAGTTTTTAGTTTTTTCAATAACCACGCATAAACATTATTCTCTCAAAAATGCAGACATGTACATTCTTGTTGCTCACATATTATGGTAGCCCTGTTTGTGCTAAATAGTGTGTATTTTTTTTTTGCCATTAATATGTTTATAAGCAACTGAAAAAAGCACAAATGTCAGGGCATGTCAGAACATCTCAAGGACCCCAAAAACACCTTAGACCCCAGAGGGTTAAGACCCCTTCCAACGACCGTGAATCCATCTGCTCAGCATAGCCCGATACCGCCATCGCAGGGAAAGGGTAGGAGTGCTTCTCAGGAGTTTGTCATACAAGATCAGGATGTGAGCTCTGAGGAAGAACAGTTCTGTGTATTTCGAAGACAGGAGGGACTACCTCAAGTTGTGATTCAAGGGCCAGCGACCCCTGACCGTAGCCCCTTACACCGCTCTCCTCAACCTGTACAGCAGGAAGAGCTCCGTAGTAGTGTGGACGTTGTTCGACGGTCCTCTCGTACCACGGCGGGCCACCATTCTAATCTCTTCAATCTGCCACGACCCGTAGTACAACTCTCAGTGGGCGTAGCAGAAACGGCAGGACATTCACTATAAGCACAGTCTAGACCAGCGACTGGCACGTTGTTAAGTATTTCCTTGTGTGGAAGTTGCATGTCACCGGGACGGTGACCTTTGAGAGGCAGGGTGGATGTAGCCAGTGGGACTTCATTACCCAGAGTCACGCAGCATAAATGATGACGTCCGTTGGGGTAGAATAGCGCATTGGATTCAGCTGTCAGGCAGGGGGAGTGGACAGGAGTGGAAACGCGGTAAGCTCGAATTGTTTGGTGTTGCTGGTAGACGTTGCTAGTTGTTTATTTTATCACAGTATATGGTGTTTACTTGAAATTTGGTTTTCATAGATTTTCAGCGAGTACATGCGGGATTTGTGCACTGGTGTGCAGTGATTGTGGAGAGTGGCCCGAATCAGCGGCAACATATAAACACAACGTCGGCTTTATCACTGGTATGGTATCCCTGCAAAGTGCTTTGATGTGATGTGAGCCTCGTAAAATGGGATTAGGTGATTTGAACTTCAGCTATTTTGTAGAACGTAACTGGCGACTGAACAGAAGCATTACTAACTGTTTTCATAGATACTGTCTCCCCACCAAGGTGCGTAGGATAACTTAAGTGTTTGAAACGGTAGCCCTGGTCAGCGTGATTGGGAAACTTATGTTTATTGCCCTTTAACAGATAAGCTTTGGGAGCTGCATCGCAAATGCTGAACTGGCAGTGTGTGCTTGGGCGGATCTCCTCGTAAAAGTAGGTACCTGTTGATTTACTAAGCTGTAGCCATATTTTAGTTTGGCAATGATTTATGCGCGTTTATTGTGTGTAGCCCGTGATTTCTCTGGGTCTGGCTTCAGTGACGGAGCCGCGCACATTAGAAGCCCTTTGGCCTCGAGGCCCGTTGATTGTGAGTGTTTAGTCTATTACTTGTATGTGTTAAGTGTTAGTCTTATGTGTGATTGCTAGTATAATATTGTATAATAGGAGTGAATGAGTTAGGACTGCCTGACTGAATAAAGATGTTTTAATTTCTCTTGTAGGATTGTGGATTTTGTAGGACGTCGCAGCCACTGTTTTCCCATACTGTGAATTATGTGTTTTAGCTTTTGTATCATGCCGTGTCTATGAATTATTAGTGCTGGGACAGAAGTGCACTTCCTCTTTTTAAGAGGGCAGTTGTAAAGGTTTTTTTTTCTTTTGGGATTGGGCATTGTGCAATATGGTGGGGTAATCCACCACAACAGTAGGCTACCTACTCTGGGTTGTTCTTCATGTGCATTATTAATTTATTTGTATGTGTAAATCCCAGCCTATGCTTTGACTCGGGATTTGAGGTGGACAGCGGGCACTCCTTGGATGTGATAAGGTGACCACTTTGCTGCTGTGATTCTTATTGGGAATGCTGTGGTTTGTCGTGGGAGACACACAAGTTAATGCCGTTCTGTCACGTTTACTGTGGAAGTGTAGCATAGTAGGCCTATAGAATAAATTGTTTATTAAAAAAAAAGTGGTTCCCCGTTTTGCACCCGGATTTGCGTGCTGCCCATCTATTCCCTATAGTTTGCTATATGTGGTGGACCCATGGTAACCGATAGTCGTAGTCTTTGACCTAGTAGTACTGGTAATAAAGAAGAAACAAAAAGAGGGAAATACAATTTTAATGTGATTGTCAATAAACTATTTTTGTATCGCTTTTGCACATCAGCCTCCAGCTTGTTTCATTTTGATTGACACTAGCGCGGGGAAAGTCTTTAGTCTGGCGGGTAAATAGGTTCTCCCACACCTTTCAGATAAGTGGGAGTGGCGTAGTCACGTATGGCCACATTAGGATAAACTATTCTTTTAAAATGCTGCAGGAAGCTCACTAGTTTGTAGTGTATGGAAAAGAGTGATAGACAATATGCCAGTACATTGTTGTAACACGTGCGTGTAGACAGGCAGATGAAGACAAGGATGAATAAAGTTCCAACACATGGTTTAATAGAATAATCCCAACAGGTATGAGTCTAAACAGGCAGCCGGGTACACACACATAACTTGAAACGTAGACCGGACAGAGAATGAATGTGAGGGATGAACTTATAAAGCAAACACAAACGAGGATAATTAATAGAACACAGCTGACACGGATGAACTAATAATGACTGTAACCAAGGAGATAGATGAGAGGTGGGAATCTGAACAAAGACATGTGACAAATGACAACAACCTGAAAGTCCATGAAAACAACACTAAACATAATCTGACAATTGTAGGGCAACATTTTCTATTTTAAATTATACATTTTAAGCATTATATGTATTTAATTAAATGTTTCTCTCTTGCTCTCTCTTCCTCTCTACATAAAGAGTATTGTTGCGTTTTTGTTGTAATGCCTCAGGCCATTTATACCTGACGAAGCAAAACACAGCTGTGCATCAAATAATTCCCTATGAGTCTGACGTATATCCCAACTACACAATGAATGCAGCACTTCACAACATGCTACCTGAGGTATGTGTCACATACAGCCAAAATAATCACCTGCTTCCTAAAATATGAACTCTTTTAAACGTAGTAGTATATTTATATTTATACAGGCCACAGTGATATAAAATTTATATAATGGGCCCTATCATACACCTAGCGCAATGCGGCGCCAGGCGCGACAGAAGTGTTTTTTGCTAGTTTCAGCCCGACGCGATTTTCATTTTCACGTCCTGTGCCACATTGTTTAAATAGCAAATGCATTTGCGCCCATTTGTTTGCCCCTGGACGGCTGGTCTGAAAACGAGATGTGTTTAGGCGCATTGATGGCGCATTGCTATTTTGAGGACACTGAAATAGACTGTGCCATTGACCAACTGAAACCTGGTCTAAAGTCAATGGCGCAATATTTTTTTGTTAATAAATGTAATGTGCGCCTATAGGCGGGTCCACAACACGAGTACACTCTGCTTATTACACACTCTGCTTATTACACACACAGGGACGTGCAGCAGCACACAAACTAGCCAAATATTTAAAATAAAAGGATTACAATGTAAAATAATATTATTGTGTACATAAAGATATGATGGAATCCGGCTTGTCCCGTAGATCTTCTGCTTGCGCTTTAACCTCGCACACGAGCAGATCCGTGTCCTCTCTGATGAAGCGTTCAGTCTTTCCGCTTACAAATCCCGCCATGTAAATTGCGAATCTGCCATGACGCGGATTGCAACTGGCTTTTAAAGGGAATGGGAGATGAGACTCTGATTGGTTTATTGCACGTTACGCCAAAAGCACACCCATTACTCATTAAGAGAATAGGGACAACCCTTTTAGGCCACCAACCAAAAAAGTGGATTCGGACACACCCTAAGTACACTTGCGCCGTGCGCTTTAGACCATGTGCTTAGATCATTAAAATAGGGCCCAATGTGTTTAATGGACTCATTGATTTGGTCTGAAGGCCTTTCCCTGGAGTGAGCGTCGTCTGGGTCGATGTGCTGTGGTGGGCAGTGGAGGGATTCTGAAGAACAGCAATTGTGGAAGAGAGATTGACAGCGCTGACTATGTCATCAGGTACAACCCATCTGTTGCACTCTACACAGAAAGTGTATAAAAGTAGTAACTAACTTGACTACATTTTTGAGTATGTTAGCCCAGCTTGGTTTCTGAATGACTGCAAAGGTCAATTCAACAACCCCCACATTTTAGTGGAATGTTTGGTAAAGCAGGGTGTAGCAATGATGAAGTACTCGTCTCTTTCAGGCATTAGTCTTTTGTTGAAAGGCTTTGTTGTTTTGTGCAGTACTCTCTGGTATTTGATCAATCTTAACCAATTAACTTTTCCATTTGTTGCAGGTTTAATATGGCACCCGTTAATGACAGTGATGTTGGGCTAAAGACTGATTTACTCACAGTCAATCCCAGTCAGATCCGGAGAGGGTGAGAAACCATTTACAAAAGAATATACACAATTTAAACATTTTTTGTTTAAAATTATTTTTTTTATATTATGTTCTTGATAGTGAATCTAAAACTTAGTGAGCTGCTTACGAAGGTTAAATGTTAAAGATATAGTTCACTAGTGGTTAAAATAGTTAAAATTCTGTCATGATTTTCAACGATAACTCAGAACTGTACAGACAGGCCTGCTGTGAGCTATGAGGCTGTTATCAATGGTAAATGCCTAGGGTCAGCAACCTTATGGCACGCGGACGGATCATTACTGAAGCGAATGGTTTTGTCAGATCTGTATGCTAGCGCAGGTTAAAATCTCACACTGTGGTGAAAATCAAATGTATATGTCAATGTGGTGTTTTAATATGCCTTAAAGTCCTCCTGTAGTCAGTCATTTTATCCCTTAAACTTCCTCTTTGATCACCAAAATGGCATATTTAAAAAAAAAAATCTGTGCAAAAAAAAACAATTATTCATGCCTTTAAATAGCTTGAATGTAACTCTACACCCTTGCTTTTTATTTAGTATGCGCGGATTCATAAATATGCAAATGAGCCCCGCCTCCACTCACTCATACTTTCTCCACTGTCGTTCTAGCAAGCACATTTTATTTATATAGCACTTTTCCAAACAAATCAATGCAGTTCAAATGGCTTTACAGGCACATAAATAAATAAAAAAGAGAGAAAAATACAAGTAAAATACAAGAATAAAAAATAAAATTGAGCATTTATTAAAATGAAGAAAAACATTAAATTAAAAACATTGTAAAATATTATAGGAAGGCCAGACTAAAGAGATATGTTTTTAAATTTAGACTTAAAACTATTTATATTTTCAGCACGTCTTACTTCTTCTGGAAGGTTATTCCAGAGGCGAGGAGCGTAGCTGCTAAAAGCAGCATCACCAAATCTTTTATACTGTGTGGTACTATTAAAAGAAAATAATCTGATGATCTGAGAGTCCTTACAGGTTCATATACTGTAAGCATTTTTAAAAGATAGTCTGGAGCAAGTCCATGCAGTGCCTTATAAACTAATAAAAGATTCTTAAAATCAACACGAAAACTAATAGGTAACCAATGTAATGATATTAGTATAGGTGTAATGTGTTCTCTCTTCTTGGTCTTTGTCAATACTCGAGCAGCAGAGTTTTGTATTATTGTAGTTGATTAATTGTAGTCTTTGGTAGGCTAGAAAGGAGGGCATTACAATAGTCAAGCCTGCTAGTTATAAATATATGTATTAATTTTTCTGTATTGCTCAGAGAGAGAAATGGTCTTATCTTAGCAATGTTCTTTAGATGATAAAATGCTATTTTAGTAATATTACATACATGCGCTTTAAAATTAAAATCAGAGTCAAAGACACCTACATTTTTTGCCACTTTGCTTGGGTTCAATCCCAGGATATTTAGTTTAGGGGAAAATTTTTCTCTGTGCTTTTGATCCAATTATCAAAATTATTATTCTTGAGTTGTAAGAAATTTTGCGACATCCAGTCATTTATGTCTTGGATGCAATTTGCAAGTGAATCAATTTGCCCAGTGTCATCAGGAGATACGGCTACATATAACTGTGTATATTCAGCATAACTGTGAAAAGAGACACCATATCTCCTGATGATTATGACCGAGAGGTAACATTTATAGATTAAAAAGTAGTGGTCCTAAAATGTATCCCTGAGGAACTCCACACATTACCTCATAATGTTCAGAGAAGGTGTCACGGGTCTATGAAGGAGGACTCAAATGCAGAATGAGTGTTAACCGGTTTATTGACAAACAGTAGACAGATGACAAGATGTGGTGGGAGAGGTGAACAGTCCAGACCATAGGCAGGGATGAGACACAATGACAGCCGTAGTAACTAGCCGAGCAGCAGTTGTAACTAGCACAAAAGGACTGTAGGCTGGAGAGTAGTAATGGCAGAGCAGAATGAGACCTGAGAATACCAGCGATAGCCAGACAGGAACTTCAAGTACTCCAGGCAGGGATCTCAGGGATCTCAGGGATCTCAGGGATCTCAGGGATCTCAGGGATCTCAGGGATCTCAGGGATCTCAGGGATCTCAGGGATCTCAGGGATCTCAGGGATCTCAGGGATCTCAGGGATCTCACCAGGCTTGCTGCTAGCAGGACAGGACTGGAACTTAGTAACAAGAAACAAATTATGTAACACAGAAGTACACAGTAGCACAACATCTAACAAACTGGCAACACATGAGGGAAAGAGCACACATATAAAGGGAGCTAAGAACGAGGAACAGGTGAACACAATCAGGTAAACGAGGACTCAAACAAGGGAGCAGAGAACATGAGGAACAGGTGAGAACACTCAGACAAACGAGGACTCAACTAGACAAGAGGGCGTGGTACAGGGAAACAAGGAGGCAGGAACAGAGGAGCACATGGCCAACACAAACAAAGAGAGAGCCATATGTTGAAGTACAACACAAACAGAGACACGAAACAAAGACACAGACAAAGCTGCCAGGGCAGAACCCTGACAGAAGGTATTATTAATAGATACTACAAATGTTCTTCCGCTAAGATATGATGAAAACCAATTTAAAGCGGTTTCAGATAGGCCAACAGACTCGCTTAATCTATTTAAGATAATCTGGTGATCCACTGTATCAAATGCAGCGCTCAAGTCAAGCAGCACCAGAACTGAAGGCCAATTTAATCTAAGTTTATTCTTATGTCATTTACTACTTTAATAAGGGCGGTCTCTGTGCTATGATGTTTTCTAAAACCCGACTGAAACATCTCTAATTGAATGTGTATTTAAAAATGTATTCAACTGATTAAAAACTATTTTCTCTAATATTTTACTTAAAAATGCGAGATTTGAAATGGGTCTATAATTACTAGGAGTTAAAATATCTGAATTCCCTTTTTTTTATGCACAGGTTTTACTAGGGCCAATTTAAGATCACACGGAAAAATGCCAAGCTGTAGGGAGTGATTTACTATCTCAAGGATATCATTAGATATTAGATATTAAATTAAAGATCAATTTAAAAAGAGAGGTAGGAATTGGATCAAGTGAACAAGTGGATGGTTTTAGTTCTGTTACTACCTTTCTTAGGGTCTCAACATCAACCAAAGTAAACCTTTCCATTTGGAGAGTATTCTGTGCGCTAGGCAAATGAGGGAGCATAGTAATCTTGTTTTTGTTTTTTGAGTAGATTACAGATCTAATATTTATAACTTTATCTCTGAAGTAGCCAGCAAACTCTTCGCATTTGGAACTTGGTAACGCAGAACTGCAATACATTTTGTGATTTATTAGTGAATTGTGGGTTATTCATATTTTCATTTATAAGGTTTGAAAAATAAGCTTGCCGTGTTTTTTGAACTACTTTGTAATAGTTTTTAAGATTTTCAGTGAGTATAGTAAGGTGTATTTCTAATTTAGTTTTTCGCCATCTTCGTTCAGCACTTCTACAGTTTCTTCTAAGTTTCATGGTTAGATTTGTCTTCCAAGGAATATATATATATATATATATATATATATATATATATATATATATATATATTTTTTTTTTTTTTATTTTTTTTTAAGTGGAGCAACTGCATCAAGCTGTTCTCAATTTATTATTAAACTCATCAACTAAGACATCACAGGACGATGGTAAAATATTCTTTTCGTAAGTCTTATAATGCATTGTGAAATTTTCTGCTACTTCAGAGGTAATAAAACGTTTTTTAGCAATACGTTCAGTTGTGTAAGGCACAGAAGGATCAATACTATTAAAGAAAACACAAAAGTGATCAGATAATGCCAGATCAACAACAGAAGTTAAATTGATGTTTAATCCATATGCTATGACTAAATCCAATGTGTGACCATGTTTGTGGGTCGGTACGTTTACATGCTGTTTAAACGACATTCATTCTAGCAGTTCCAAGAATTCATTTGCTCTGATATCTGACAATGTCCCTTCCCTTTAGGGTTTTTATGCAGATTGCTGCAGTCCCTCCACCTCTTTTTCCCTTTCTAGTTGAAAATGAATAAGTAAAGTCGGGTGGACAGGTCTCAATCAGTGTGGCCGGTGCATCTGTGCCAAGCCATGTCTTAGTGAGAAAAAGACAGTCCAAGTTATAATCACTAATGAAATCATTGATACAAAATGATTTGTTTGTTAATGCCCTTACATTAAAAAGAGCCATGTTAATTTCTGTTTGTTTTGTTTCCATAGGTGATAATGTGCAGGAACATTTCACTGGAATTTTCAGTAAATTGTTCATATTTATTCCCACTGTGTTTTTCTTAGCAAGTCAAGTCAAGTCATTTTCATTTATATAGCGCTTTTAACAATGTAGATTGTCTCAAAGCAGCTTTACAGAGATAAATGTATAATTTAACGTAAGATTGTTTTGGCTTTATAGCGGTTCTTTAATAAAGTTATTTTCCAGCTAAAGTTAGTTTTGATTGATTCGCTTCCGTCGCAACGATCATTTGTTTTTAAATTAGGGCCGCCAAGACGACACCATTCTCTCTACACAGACTTTAAACGCGAACCTGTGAGAAACGCTGATGGCGTTCAGATGCGCATTAAGAACGGGTTCTATAGTTTTGTGCGTTTGAATATATGTGTGCAGGTTTGGAATTCCCTGCAAACCAAGCCTAAACAAATTACCGGTGTTTCCTTATAGTTTTGATTCAGAATTTTATTTTATTTTATCAATTCGGGGTAGATACGCAAATTGAGTTTTCCCGACGACGCGTTATCTGTAGAGTGGTAAAGGGATCCTCCATAGGGAGAGACTAGTTGGCACTTCAGCACTGCGTTGACACCGGGTCCAGGCGAAGGTCCTTCATCAGATCTGGAAACGGCCTGGATCCGGCAGGCTGCGGGAAAACCTTGGGATAAACAAAGACACTAAAATTAGCGTAGATGCCATTCTTCTCATGATGTAACAAGTACATCAGGATTTATGGGAAGTGTTCCCGGTTCCAGCTGACCTAATCTATGCAGCCTAATATTGAATTATAGAAGTCTATAATGTATTATGTGAACGCTATGTCAAAGAGATGTGTCTTTAATCTAGATTTGAACTGACAGAGTGTGTCTGCTTCCCGGACAATGGTAGGAAGGCTGTTCCAAAGTTTTGGTGCTAAATAGGAAAAGGATCTACCGCCAGCAGTTGATTTTGATATTCTAGGTATTTTCAACTGGCCGGAATTTTGAGATCGCAATAGACGTGAAGGAGTATAATGCGTTAAGAGCTCGCTCAAGTACTGTGGAGCTAAACCATTTAGTGCTTTGTAAGTAATCAGCAATATTTTAAAATTGATGCGATGTTTAATAGGGAGCCAGTGCAGTTTTGACAGAACCGGGCTAATATGGTCATACTTCCTGGTTCTGGTAAGAACTCGAGCTGCTGCGTTTTGAACTAGCTGTAGTTTGTTTATTAAGCGTGCAGGGCAACCACCCAGTAGAGCATTACAATAATCTAGCCTTGAGGTCATGAACGCATGGACTAATTGTTCCGCATTTGTCAATGAGAGCATATGACGTAATTTAGATATATTTTTAAGATGGAAAAATGCGGTTTTACAGATACTAGACACGTGACTTTCAAATGAAAGATTGGTATCAAAGAGCACACCCAGGTTCCTAACCGACGACGAAGACTTGACAGAGCAGCCATCAAGTGTTAGACAGTATTCTAGGTTATTACGTGAGGAAGTTTTTTGTCCAATAATTAGAATCTCTGTTTTTTCAGAATTTAGAAGTAGGAAATTACGAGTCATCCAATTTTTTATATCAGCTATGCATTCTGTTAATTTAGTGAATTGGTAAGTTTCGTTAGGTTTTGAAGAAATATAGAGCTGAGTATCGTCGGCATAACAGTGGAAGCTAATTCCATGTTTCCTAATGATATCTCCTAATGGTAGCATGTACAGAGTGAACAGCAGCGGTCCTAGTACTGAGCCCTGTGGTACGCCATACTGAACTTGTGATCGATAAGACATCTCTTCATTTACTGCTACAAACTGATAACGGTCAGATAAGTATGATTTAAACCATGCTAGTGCAATTCCACTAATGCCAACATAATTTTCTAGTCTATTTAAAAGAATGTTGTGGTCAATGGTGTCAAACGCAGCACTAAGATCGAGTAACACTAATAGAGAGACACAACCACGATCGGATGATAAGAGCAAATCATTTGTTACTCTAACGAGAGCAGTCTCAGTACTATGGTATGGTCTAAATCCAGACTGAAAATCCTCGCAGATATCATTTCTTTCTAAAAAGGAACATAGTTGTGAGGATATAATTGACTAATTCTGAAGGATCAAGTTGCATTTTTTTAACAAGCGGTTTAATCATAGCCAGCTTAAAGTTTTTTGGTACGTATCCTAGAGACAAAGATGAATTAATGATATTAAGAAGAGGATCTATGACCTCTGGAAGCATCTCTTTCAGTAGCTTAGTCGGTATAGGGTCTAACATACATGTTGTAGATTTAGATGATTTAACGAGTTTAGTAAATTCTTCCTCTCCTATAGCAATGAATGAATCAAATTTTTCCTCAGGGAGACTACAATGCACTGCCTGATGCGATACTGTAGTAGACGGTTGCATAGTTATAATTTTATCCCTGATATTATCAATCTTATAAGTGAAGAAGTTCATAAAGTCATTACTGCTGTGCTGCTTGGAACCTTCTGTGTTTGAAGCTTTCTTTTTCGTTAGTTTAGCCACTGTTTCAAATAAATACCTAGGATTATGTTTATTTTCTTCTAATAGGTTTGAAAAATAAGCAGATCTAGCAGCTTTTAAAGCCTCTCTGTAAGCAATCGAGCTCTCTTTCCATGAAATGCGAAATACCTCTAATTTAGTTTTCTTCCAGTTGCGCTCCATTTTTCTGGCTGCTCTTTTGATTCGTGTCACTTAGCACTAATGTGACGTACTGATATAGGTTTTATAAAATCTTCAGACGTGCATTTGATAGGTAGTCATGTTAAAATATATTGTTCGATATGATGTGCAAGCATGTTGGAGCCCCTGCGATTTGGATGCAGGCCATCCCACCTAAAAAGCGCTGGACGGCCTCAAACCAAATCAAAATTGTCTATAAAAATGACCTTGAAATTTTCACATGTAGTTTTTAACCATGAGTTCAAGGAAAGCAGACGACTAAATTGTGCACTATCATAGTGTTCGCATTTGCATGTTTTCCAAGCACGTCAGAAAGTTTTGTGTTTATGTCCAGTACCTTAGCTCCGGGAAAACAGTGGACTGCTGCTTTACTTCCGTGGGAAGGGAGTGAAAGTCCCCGGATGATAGAATCACCGATCACCACAGTAGAGACAGGTGATGGCAGTGGAAGTGGAGGAGACGTAGGAGGTAGAGCAATAGGAGTTTGGTCATGAACAGGGGATGAGTCATGAATCAACACCTCAAAACGATTTGCCAGCTTTAGTTCCTGAGTTGGCCGCGTTCCACATATTCCTCGTTTTCCTCCGCCAACCACCCGTTTCCATTTATATTCCCTTGAGCATGGTGTTGAGCAGGAATCAGTTGAGCTTCTCACAACCGGGGCAGTAGCGTTGGAGATCAGTGTCGGTCAGAGTTCCTCTGCCGGTGTACCCTCTTGAACCGGGAGAGTTGATGCGAGAAGTGCCGAGTTTTGTACACCCATGCCAGCGGATCCAATTAATACAGTAGAATTAAAAGTATCTTGTATTTTTGAAGCCTCATTTAAAACGGCGTTTAGCTCAGTCATTCGCGGGAGTTTCATGTACACGTCGATTAGTTTCTCTTGTAATTCTTTAATCTGGTTACATTTGGAGCAGATCAAATAAGTGTCCGACGTTGTAGAGAGCGGTACATAAAACGCATTACCATTCTGATACATCAATTTGTAGACGAGTCTATATAATTCGCTCTTCCACTTCTTTTGAATCAATTTCTTGTTCAAACATATATGGCTGAACTAAACCAGTATTTCCACTTGCCATTGTGCAGTGTTTACTACAGTAAAATTGGCCGAGTGGATCAGGCAGTCCAAGCTGGTGTGAGTGAGTGGAGGCGGGGCTAATTTGCAGGATGAGGAGGGTCGAGCAAGCCTCTGTTTTGTTTGACAATACTTCGAACGTCAACGAGAAGTGACGTCACCCAACATCAATTAGAGCACCTTTAATGTTGATCAAAGCACAAAAGAAAAAGAAAATCACTCACTGAACTTTTTGTCATTTTAATTAGCTTAAAGGTCCCATATTGTACACCTTTCTGAAGATTTATTTTAGGTTTTGATGTCCTTAAGAATATATATTTGTGGTATAAGTACCAAAAACCATCTCAATATATTTTTACAGCTCCTTTCTCAGGAGCTCTGCCAAGAACAGGTCGATTTTGGCCTGTCTACTTAATAGTCATGAGCCTTTCTTCTGATTGGCCTGTTGTTTTCTGAGTGACGCACGGCCAGGCCAACCACAGGTAGCTAAGGTCATGTATGCTGTAGCCTGCTGTGGCTTGGTGATACTCACAAGTAAGGTAAATAAAACATCTGTAATGATGGTGATAAATTATTTGTTATTAAAGCATAAACATTGACAAACCACTGTTAATTTAACATGAAAGCAAGCATAGGCCACTGCGTGCATGGTTTGGAATGACAGAAATACTGCAAAGTGCGCTCCCTTAATAATTCCTAAAAAGCTGATATCTGTTCATCGCAATCTCACAAAGATCCATTATTATCAATGAAGCTGACTGCACATTAAATCATTCATAATGTCAACACAACCAAAACAGCTCTGAACGACCGCCCACTTCCATGAAGCACTGCGAATGAATTTCCACAGAATTTCAAATGACATATTTGTATGCATAATATGAATATTTAGCAACATATACTGATTTTACATATATAATCAACATTTTTAAATCAATTATTTTATATTTCTCTATCGTTTTTAATTAATTTGCCATTCGCAATGTTTCATGTTTCGCATTTTTCTCATTAAAGCCATTAAAGCTACACTGTGTAATATTTTAAGTTGATTTTTTGCAAAAAAACACTTTGTTCTTTCAAAATTATACGTTCTCATTAATGTGTAATCACTTCAACCAACTAATTAAGTATTCTCGTAAGTGTATAATCTGCCATTTAGAATACATACGAGCGAGTCACTCGAATGGCGGAAGCCATGTTGCGCATCCATCTTGAAATTATATTAGCCAAAGAGGGACATACCTGGAAATTCAAGCTTCACCTTTCGCGTTTTTACACTCGAATGCGAGGGGGAGATTACTCGCGACTGCCACGGCCACCGTAGGAGTTAAAACGCCCTCGGAATGGGAGGGGCTAGAAAGTAATATTCAGTTGGTAGTCATAAACAATTTCACCGCTAGAAGGGAGTAAATCCTACACAGTGTAGCTTTAAGTACACAATCTTGCACTTTTTTTTTTTTTTTTTTTTTGCTTCAAATCAAAGTTTGTAATGTTGTGATTTAACCTGTATCTGGTTGATTTTATTCATAACTTACAGTTCTTGATGAAATAAATTGTTGTTGTATTTGCCTTAATATGTTGGTGGTTTGTGTGTGTCTCTGCAGCTACAGAAATGCTCAAAAGCAACCAGGTCCATTAAAGCGGCGTGTGAGTGTCTACGGTAATGCATCTCTGATCATGCCTGCTTTTGCAAGCCCGTTAAACACTCGATTGTCAGTCAGCACTCTCAAAGCGCTCTGGCCTCCCAACCCTGAGATGCGGGTGGTCTTCTTTAGCTCCAGCTACCTCAAGAAATTGGACCATTTTTGGAAAGGGCGTGGCCTGAATGGGAGACGCCTCTCCACAGGTTTTATGCTGATTAATGTTGCACTAGAGCTGTGTGATCATGTGCACGTTTATGGATTCTGGCCGTTTGACATCAATCTGGAAAAGCAGAATGTTCCACATCACTATTTTGACAACATAGGACCCAAAATTGGTATTCACTCCATGCCTGAGGAATTTCTCCGCTTGCTGCAGCTCCACAGCCAGGGGGCGCTAACACTGCACCTGCAGCCCTGCTCATAATCTGCATAGTTTGCATATAGACTGAACTGTGCTTTGTCTCTCATGGCTATTTTTAATTATAAAAACTAATTCTTTCTATAAAATGTACAAGGGGTAAATGAGCTGTACATGGGCACTTTATTGGCTTGATGTGTACTTGACCTGTTGTGGTTGATTTTAAACAAGAATGCTAATCATTGGTAATGATTCTGCTTTTTAATTTTTTAATAAAATAAGTTATAAAAATAAAGTACTTTTGTACCTATTTACTACAAAATTCTTCAACTACACCATTAGCATGCATATGAAATATTACATTTTTATGATAAAAAAAAAAATGAAATATGACATTTTAAATATGAGTTGTTTCTGGATATTGATCTAGGTGTTAGATGCATAATTCTGCCATCGGCTGGTTAGAATTTCTGGATGTGACTTACTGCTCTTATAACAGTTTCTGTGATGAATCTATATATTTAAACATTTTAAAATACATTAAATCAGTATTTTTGTCAAAGTTTAGAACTTTTTTGCTGTTGTTTGAGGTCTTTTGAAGTGTCTTGTTATTGTAATAATGCCACATAAATTTGCAATAATGCCACTTAAGTTGCCACTAAAAGAAAAGACTTGATTGCAATTACATATTTATTTAAATAATACAAATGTATAAAATGATTATCATGTTCATTCCACATTGCTTCTGTGTTCTAGTACCAGGCCTTCATTTATGTGTGAACATTTTTAGATTCATGCTGGAATTATTGATTTTATTTGCCAATTTCAATAAAAATGCTCTCTATTGCTGTCACATCTGTTTGTTTGTGTGTGTGTGTGTGTGTGTGTGTGTGTGTGTGTGTTCGTTCCACATTGCATTTTCTCTAGTACCAGGGCTTAGATTTATTCTAGATGTAGTGATTTTTTTTTTTTTTTTTTTTTTTTTTTTTTTTTTTGTGTGTGTGTGTGTGTGTGTGTGTGTGTGTGTATAGATAGATAATGTAGAAAAAGGTGACAACATCTTATGCAACTGAGATGAAGGGAACCATGTTTATTAACTACGGCAAAGTCGATTGGGGTCATATATGACAGGATGAGGGTTAACACTCTTGAGTGTGGAGCCAAATAAACTCCCAGGAGAGTGTGTTTAACACTGGAGTGTTTGCTGTGTATTGTGTCTGAACAGGTTAGTGTTGAGCTGGTTTTTAGATTGGTTTTTTTGCAAAGTGAGTGATATACTCGATAAGGTCAGCTTCCACATTGTTACAATTGTATTGTAGTTGATACATATTGCACACCCCTATTTTCAAGCTTCAAAAAGGACGCAAAAGCACCACAAGTATGATAAAGTAATCCTTGTGCACCACAGTTCAAGTTTTCTTAAGTATATGATAGCATTTTTGAGAGAATCCAGTTTTAATAAACAAGGTGCTTTTCTAATTTATAATTGGGTCATTCCATGAAATCGGTGCCTTTTCTGTCCCTAAGATATAATCAGACATAGAATCACTATAACAAAATATAAAATTGTGATTTAAAAACATAATAATACTATGTATTATTTCCTCAATACTACAGTCAATTTAATATTATGTTAAATAATTAAAATTGCATTTATGCTGATAAGGGTATAGGTTTTTGGCCTGTCCCTCGCTATGATTGTTCTTTTTCAGCAGGACTTTTAATTAGCAAATTGAAGGCAAAATGATACAAAATCACATTTGCATATTGTACTAAGTATAGTCTCATTGTTAAGCAATGTTTTGGCATAAGTATTCATTATTTTTTATAAAATATAAATTATTTTTTATAAAATATAAATTATTTTATCGGTGTCCTCTGATTTGACCAAAAATCCTCACCAAAAACCCTTGTAAAATAATGGTACATTCCAGTGATATCAATTCCAGGAAGTTACATCATCTCTCAATCATGATTCCAACAGTTAAAACACAAGGAAGTTTTTCTCTCTCTTCTATAATGTTCTATTTTTGATGATTTATGAGGTTTGACTGAGGTGGGTACATCATGCAATGGCAAAACCGTTACTATTTTTAAAGTATAAATTTGAACAATTGTTTAAATAACTTGAAGTAATCAATATCTACAAGTAACATCCTTTCAAAGTGTACAACATGTGATTTTGTGCCTTGCCCGGCTATTGTACCTATTAGCAATTTGCAAATTAGCTTGAATTTGTCAAACCTGTTACTGTCAGCCCTGTTACTTTTCTATAGTAACAGGTTTTGACATGTGGGTAACAGGGATGACATAGATTAGATGTCACCTTAGCCACACTGTTTTTAAAGTTTAAAGGTCATCCTGGGTGTATAATTGAGCTAATGCCTATATCATTCAGTGTGGGTGGCATATGAGCATCAGTTACATTTTTAGTTAGTATTGTGGGTACTTAATTGACTAGTGATCACCCTCCAAAATGTAAATTGAATGTTCTTGGTCATCTGAATGACAAATATAAGATAAAATAATAATAATAATAATAATAATAATATTAAAAAAAAATCAAAAATTTGAAACAATCCCAGTGAAAAGAGGGATTAAAACACTGCTCATATGTGAAAACTATAACATAGTTATACTTAAACCTATAGTATATAGGCAGCGGGAGAGGGGCGGCGGCGAGATCGCACGCTGTAGGCAGTGGGCCAAGTCTATCTCGTTTAGTTTTTGATTTGATAGTTACCCAGCAGCTGTCTGGCAAATTTTTTAAATGTGGCTGTATTAATAATTTACAAAAAGATTACTGATTGTTTCCAACGCCAATTGTTGCACATTAAAGTATACAATTAGATTTAATTTCCGCTAGCTGATCACAAACGTTGGCCGTAGTGAGATCCAATCAAAGCTTTGTTACCTTGTTGAGCTGATTTGGCCAGTCACGTTATTGAATATTCGTTGAACCGGCGTCATTCTGAAGCCATGAGTCAACCCAACCTGGAGAGACCGGTGTATCTCAGCAAGACAACATCAAGGTAAGATTTGTTTTACAATGATTATACACCCCTATATCTTAATGCTTCTCATATAAGTTGTATTTAAGACTGCAAGCTATAGGGTAGACTGTGTACAGTTGAGACGTGTACAGTTGAGACACCTTAACTTGCGTGCGCAGCAAGCACAAGTTATGATTTTTGCTGTGCACATGCGTATTAGTGTACTCTTTGATCCTGGGAAATCTGAAGAACAGACGCGTTTCCGATCCGAAGATATCTGCAAAAGGTTGTTTTTTTTTTTAAGGTAAGGCGTTCACTTTTCTGTGCGCACTCCACAATGAATAACTTATCCTTATGTGACTGTTAAACGTAACTGGTACCATCACAAACGTCATTCTGTGTCCTAAAAAATGGCATATTTCTTGGTATTGTGTCATGCAAGGTCAATGCAAAATCTAGAGAAATGTGTGAGGTGGCCAGTGGGGGATAGTTGAGACACACCTGTCTCAACTGTACCCCCGATAGAGTTCTGTAGCGTCTGGACCAATCAGACACACACAAATTATTCATTTTTTTTAATGAATAATCCAGCAAACTCACTCTCCCAACAAAGGCCTGTGAAACTTCCCCCAAAACTAACATCACAAATGAAGCTAACACACTGGCAGAACACAATGTCCTGTTACAGGACACACTGAGAGTGATAAGAGTTTTACGACCCCAAAAGAAAATTGCAGAGAGCTGTGACTCTCACTTAATTCTCGCTGAGAAGGAGAAATAAACCCTGTTAATCCTATATATTCTATATATAACCACTTGAGAAATGTGTAAACATGTATCTAATTTTCCCACCTCATGATTTTCCTTTTATGTGGTGTGGCTTTTGTACTCTTGTAAACTCTATTGGGTTAATGTTTCAGACTTTTCATACTATGGTTAACCAAAATCATATGTGTGGCATGTTTGGTCTCTATAAACTCCAATCTTCGTCCCCGATTTGTTAATTTACATTACATTTTGCTAACTTTGTGACGCATTAGTATTATAAGAATCTTGAAGATTCTTTTCTTAAACACCCAATGAAATGACATATTCAAATGCCCTGCTAGAAAAGGGAAATCTTCTCATTGGCTCACACACCTCCAGAGGGTGTAACATCTTCACGCTTTAAAAATCACTGATCACAAGATCAGCTCTCTTAGCTCTCTCTTACCCTCTTAGTCCCTTTCTGAAATGCTGACGTGAAGATGATGCTGAACTAGAAGTTTCTAAGGACCCTCCAAGCTTGTGCCAGGCTGCGGCCTTGTCTTTCCATTCACCAAAGATACCCTGACTACCACTGGTTCTCTCTCATCAAGACCACATCAGCAAAGATCAACTGGAGCCTCAACAAATTGCATCAGGACAGTTTAATTCAAATGGGCGAGACATGCAAGTATCAAACTTAGTCTCATTATCTGATACATTAAGTATCCTTACCCCTCTTAAAGAAGGACGTGTTAGAACTAAACTGATGGTTTGCTCAAGGCTGTTGATCTGCTGAATTTCAAACAATGCTATGACTTCTTGCTTTCCTGTATTCTGCTTCAGCTCTCTTTCCCTTGTTAAACTGTATGCCTGTATGTGTGTGTGTATCTGGCCAAATTTGCCCCTTGGCCTCTGTCCATCATGGCCTCCTGATCATCCCCATACACTGATTGGCTTCATCACTGTCTCCTCTCCACCAGTAAGCTGGTGTGTGGTGGGCGTTCTGGCGCAATATGGCTGCCGTCGCATCATCTAAGTGGATGCTGCACATTGGTGGTGGTTGAGGAGATTCCCCCCTTCCATATGTAAAGCACTTTGAGGTCTCAGAAAAAGCGCTATATAAATGTAACGAATTATTGTATGTTAGAGTAGTTTAAGAGTTTAGGCTAGTTAATAAAATCTTGTTCATGTCACACGTAAAGTTGTCCGTGTCTCAAGCTCATAACTGGAGTCACTAATTCATAGATTTTGGCTACTGCTCTTAGTAGTGCTGTAAATTAAGAAAGACATTTCCCATGCCCCGGAAATGTACATTTCTTAGAGTTAATAAACAATTAATCCTGAGTGTTCACGGGAAACAAGCCCAGATTTTCAAAACGAAATAATTGACATCTGTGCACACATGCTTTACGACAACATTGCTGAAAAGGTGCAGGAAACTGGATTTTTCTCCATAATTGCGGACGAGGCTAGGTCCTCCAAAACTGAGCAGCTGTCAGTGTGCATACGATATGCCGAGGAATTGGAAATCAAGGAGCGTTTTTTGTGTTTCATGGACTGTTCTGCATCTCTCAACGCGGCTGGGATTGTGGAGGCCATCTACAAAGGGCTTGATATGTGTGGTGTTAAAGGCACACTGTGTAGAAATTGTGTTTGTCAAACAGCGACCCCTAGAGTCGCTGTGGAATACTTGCACTGTCAAAAAATTCAAATGTGAAAAACACCTATTTTAGCTTCAGGTTCTATTTAACGCATTATAGTCCTTCACGTCTATTGCGATCTCAAAATTCAGTTTCTGGTCTCATTGACTTCCATAGTATATATTTTTTTCCTACTATGGAAGTCAATGAGACCAAAAACTGTCTGGTTACTGACATTCTTCTAAATATCTTCCTTTCTGTTCAGGAGAAGAAAGAAATTCATACAGGTTTGAAACAACATGAGGGTGAGTATATGATGACAGAATTTTCATTTTAAAGTGGAGTATCCCTTTAAAAGCACTATATAAATGAAGGTGACTTGACTTGACTTGATTTCCCCCACAGAACTAAAGGTGTGACAATTCATAGACCCCCGAAGTACACACATCTTGGCCTACAGGCCTTGATCGCTATCAGCCCCTCTGTGCCTTTGGGAACTCCAAATGGTCACTGGGGAAAGAGGGGGTGGAAAACAGTAAAGCAAATGTCTTTGTTCATTTCAAATATCTTGGATTATTTTCAATCCTACAAAAGCATAGACCTCACTACATTGGTAGGCTATTTAAATATTAGGCTATAGGCTTATTTTGATCAAGCAGATTGGATCATAAGCCAGTCAGGACACGGTGCGTCTACACCTGTCCACATCAAGTGGCTTCTGAATCTGGATAGCAAAGAAGTTCCACAGATTCTTGGACATTCAGAATTGTTAGAGTTGTGAGGTCTTTGGCCTGTTCCTCACCTGAAACAAACTGGCCTTTCAAGCCTTCCTGCATTGAAATGTAAATTACCTGTGGGGATTGTGCAGTAAACTCAATCCACACCCTAGTCTAAATACACATGCAATTACCTATGTTAAAATATCAAGGATAGTAATGAGTTATGGTCAAATCATTCAATAATTTATACCACAGTCTTAAATGATATCTTAAAAGAGTTTATTTGACGTATTAGGTTTTTAGTTCTGTCTCTGTGACTTTCTCATTGCACCCAAACCTTGAAGTTGATTTAGATATTATTCAAAAAATATCTGTGGTATTGTGTGTCTGCTATTTCATAAAGAAACATTTCTGCCATTTTTGCAGCACTGTAACAACACAGAATGTGCAGAGGTTACCATACATTGTTTTTGTTTTTAACACCAGCTGACCATTTAATGAGTGAATTTAAAATTTTGGGTGAAATATCCTTGTGTGATATGGGGAACATATTATAAATCTGTGTCTTCTGTCCCTCATTATGATGGTGTGGATGACCCTAGAGAGACAGTGATCTACATGTGTTTGTGTAAATGTGTTTATCACTAATTCTCAGTGATAAATAAGGCCCCATTTACAGCTGCTATTACAGTTTTTTTGTTTGTTTTTTTACAGTCACTAGGACACATTTCTCAATACTTTGTTAATTTTTTTCAGAACTCTTCTCTCAGTACTCATAACCAACCTTAAGCTTCACTGCAGTTAATTTCACATTCAAAACGCACTAAAACAATCAAAACACTTAATTCATGTCTAAAATCAACTCATTCTTCTAGAACACTAGTAAAGGTTTCACCCAACAAACACACTTTGTCACTCATAAAGTAAAAAACACAAATAACAGGTAGCATTATAAAATATTTCTGCTGTTTTCTGTTTTCTGCTGTTCAGAATTCACAGCAGTTTGTTCCATGGTCAATGTTTACATTACAGTACACATTTTTGTTCCCCAAATTTCCCCTTTTGTATAGATGATGAAACTGAAAGATGAATACCTATGTAGGTAACTAATTGTTTTGATAGTATTTCATTTTTTAGATTCTGAATTTTTTTTAATAAGGTATTACTATAGAAGTGTTGCAAATGTCTGTGTCATTCAATGTTGTATTAATGCATTCAGTGACTACATCTTCCAAACTACATGAACAGATATTTCACTATAGACACAACCACTGTCAAAACTCAGAGCCCATTTTATACGCTCTTTTCAAAACTGTTAAACATAAGTTCAAAACCAAAAGAACACCTCATCAAAACTCTCCACGCAGTGATCACAAGATCAGTCTGTGGCTAAACTAAGGATCAGATAACTTTGCATTGGCACAAAATGCATTCAGTAACATCTTTCAATTTACATGAATTAATTTCTCATTTAAACACAAAGACCAACAGAACTTGATTTACTATATAGGCCAATTTGCACATGCTTACATATTCTTTTCAAGACTGTTATACTTAAAGGGATATTGTGTAGGAATTTCTCCCATCTAGTGGTGAAATTGTATTTTGCATTCAAACGAATAGTGCTCTCCAGCGCCTCGCTTTTTCAAATGCGTGTTGCATCTACGGTAGCCGTTATGTACCAAAAAGCTATGACAGGATGTCTTCTAATAGCACTTCATCGAGTTTTCCTTAGGGTGAACAGGTTTGTTATTTCAAGACCGTAACATTGACTTACCTGTCGAGAAGAAAGGAGGCAACTTCAGCGTCTCTTTTGAAAGCTTTCTGCTGCATTAGCTCTTTCCACCTGGAAAAAGCTATCCCAACATTAACCCTTGTTTTTTGTAATCTCCGGTCACGTTTCCTTTTACAGTCTATTTTGGACTTTTTCGACAACGAGGACTCCTTATCCTGTGACTCAGCATATGTATGGTCCTCCATTATAAATAACCGTGCAGTGCAGCCTTTTAAACTTGCCGGGGCAGTGACAAGCACCTCTCACTGCTCTGCTCCTCCGCTTCTGCTGGTTTCAGTCACGTACTTTTTGTCCCTCTCTGCTATTATAGTTTTTTAAGATGGCGGAACTACATGGAAGCCTCCGTGGACCTACCCGTCCCATGTATATAAAGATATATTCTTCATTTACGAGGATAAGTCAGATCATTGACAGAGGTATTTGTACATCATTGAGGACATATTTATGAATAAAAATATTGATTTTAGAAAATAAAATACCTAAAAAACTACACATTGTCCCTTTAAGTTCAAAACCTAACAACACAAAAATGAATAAGACTGAAATGTGCAATATATTTCAGTTACAGTATCCCACATTGAAATATATTCTGAATCTAAAAAAAAAAAACAATCAAAACAATTAAGATGTAACTAAACACCTACACAAGTCTTAGTATTTCATTTTCATCACCATCTATACAGAAGGAAATAATTTTGTACTTTAATGTAAACATGAACCATGTAATTAAACTGCATTGAATTCTGAACAGCTGAGAATAGTGCATATTGCTGCCTGTTGTTTGTGTTTTTTGTTTTGTATTTTTAATTGTTGGGTGAAACCTTTACTTGTATTCTGAAAGAATGACTTAATTTGAGACATGAATGATGTGTTTTGGTAGTTTTAGTACATTTTAAATGTGATATTAACTGCAGTGAAGCTGAAAGTTGATTTAGACAACTGAGTGAAGAGTTTTGAAAAAAGTGATAAGTATTGAGAAATAGGCTACATACATTCTGTTTTAATTTAATTATAATATAACACTCTAATCTTGTCGGTTACCGGGTTATAATCGGATTACAGGCATCACCTGTCAGTCAGGGGAAAAATGTAATGATGTACAGTAAACTGTCTCTCTTTCCTCCCGTCAGTGAGTGAGAGTGTGTGTGTGTGTGTGAGGGTGATTGCTAATTACCATAATTATCAGCAACGTCCGTACTACGGTGTACATTTTAGGACATCCTCAGACCTCAGGCATATGAAGACAAGGCATCATGCCTCAGACTAAAAGGCTTCAGTCATTGGACAAAACGGCATCGCGCCTCAGACTGAAAAGCTTCAGGTCTCAGGAAAAACAATGTCAGGTGTCAGGTCTCGTACAATTAGGCGTCAGACGAAACAGCCTCAGACAAAAAGGCATCAGACATAAAGGCATCGGACGAAACGGACTCAGACAAAAAGGCATCAGACGAAACGGACTCAGACAAAAAGGCATCAGACGAAACGGACTCAGACAAAAAGGCATCAGACGAAACGGACTCAGACTAAAAGGCATCAGACGAAACGGACTCAGACAAAAAGGCATCAGACGAAACGGACTCAGACAAAAAGGCATCAGACGAAACGGACTCAGACAAAAAGGCATCAGACGAAACGGACTCAGACTAAAAGGCATCAGACACAAAGGCATCGGACGAAACGGACTCAGACTAAAAGGCATCAGACACAAAGGCATCAGACGAAACGGACTCAGACAAAAAGGCATCAGACGAAACGGACTCAGACAAAAAGGCATCAGACGAAACGGACTCAGACAAAAAGGCATCAGACGAAACGGACTCAGACTAAAAGGCATCAGACACAAAGGCATCGGACGAAACGGACTCAGACTAAAAGGCATCAGACACAAAGGCATCAGACGAAACGGACTCAGACAAAAAGGCATCAGACGAAACGGACTCAGACAAAAAGGCATCAGACACAAGGCATCGGACGAAACGGACTCAGACTAAAAGGCATCAGACACAAAGGCATCAGACGAAACGGACTCAGACACAAAGGCATCAGACGAAACGGACTCAGACAAAAAGGCATCAGACGAAACGGACTCAGACAAAAAGGCATCAGACGAAACGGACTCAGACTAAAAGGCATCAGACACAAAGGCATCGGACGAAACGGACTCAGATGGAGTTTGGAGGTTCGCATTGCCCCGCCCCATGTGACATCACATGTACGCGATTCATAGCTCGAAAGAACGCTTTACTTGATACATTTCTGAAGTCTCTAAGGTTGATTAAAAACAAGAAAAGTGACAGATTCTGATATTTTTGACAATACCACTGATGCATAATGTTTCCTTTGTGTATGTCTTTTATTTATTTATTTATTTTATATATGTGAAGCTTTACATATACTTGATATAATTTAATTCCTGTAGAAGTTATATGTCCTTTATATCCGCTTGTTATCTGATACATATTCAATAATAAAAAATAAAAAAATCATCCTTTAGAAATCATTCTAATATTCTGATTTATTATAAGTGTTGGAAACAGTTCTGCTGCCTAATATATTTGATGAATAAAAGGTTAAAAAGAACTGCATTTATTCAAAATAAATAAATAAAAAATTCTAATAATATAAATCTAGAAAAATATTTATGGTGTGGCGAGAAGGGTGCAGGAATTTTTGAGGGGTGGCAACATATGGCAGACGTATATATACTGAATTTAATCACAGTTAAATTGGCCATAACTTTTAATTCGTTGCTGCCAACTGGGGTGATCCGCCCCTGCTTCTTTACTATCACTTTTTATCAATTTAACACATCCTTGCTGAATAAAAGTATTGATTTATTTCAAAAAAAGAAAGAAAAAAATGACTGACCCCAAATTACTGACCAGTGTATATTGTTGTTACAAAAGATTTATATTTTTTAAATATTTGAATATATATATATATTTTTTTTATTATTATTATTATTTTATTATTTTTTTTATGTTTTATTCATCAAAGTATCCTAAAAAAGTATCACAGGTTATGAAAAAATATTAAGCAGCAGAACTGTTTCCATCTTTGATAATGAATCATCATATTAGAATGATTTCTAAGAGTAATGATCCTGAAAATTCAGCTTTTCATCACGGAAATAAATGATCATTTAAAGTATAATAAATTGAAAACCAATTATTTTAAATTGTAATAATATATCACAATATTACATTTTTTTCTGTATTTTTTATCAAATAAATGCAGGCTTGATGAGCAGAAGATACTTCTTTCAAAAACATTCTCTCTGTCCTAGCATGTATCCCATATTTGTATAGGGTTAAAAACTTTTTTTGTAAAAAAAATAAATAAAAAGAAATTGTATTTTCAAAAATGTTGGCCTGTACTGTATGTATATATATATATATATATATATATATATATATATATATGCTATGTAGCCTATATATTATATTCTTTAATTCAATGTTAAAACAGTGTTAAAATCACTGCTTAAAATCACTGCTTTAATGAAATGTTACACTAATTAAGTTGTTTACAGAAGAGAACATGCATTTCGCAAGTTTTATTTGCACATTTAAAAACTTAGATGCCA
This sequence comes from Rutilus rutilus, assembly GCF_951802725.1. NCBI lineage: Eukaryota > Metazoa > Chordata > Actinopteri > Cypriniformes > Leuciscidae > Rutilus > Rutilus rutilus. The sequence continues at coordinate 33,226,924 of NC_140218.1, forward strand.
TATTTCAACTAGCTAGTTTGTATGTTGGCAAACTATCATGGAGTTAAAGCATTCTTTCAAGCTATGAACCGCGTACATGTGACGTCATATGGGGTGGGGCAATACGAATCTCGAAACTCCATCTGAGTCCGTTTCGTCCGATGCCTTTATGTCTGATGCCTTTTAGTCTGAGTCCGTTTCGTCTGATGCCTTTTAGTCTGATGCCTTTTTGTCTGATGCCTTTTAGTCTGATGCCTTTTTGTCTGAGTCCGTTTCGTCCGATGCCTTTTAGTCTGATGCCTTTTAGTCTGATGCCTTTTAGTCTGATGCCTTTTTGTCTGAGTCCGTTTCGTCCGATGCCTTTATGTCTGATGCCTTTTTGTCTGAGGCTGTTTCGTCTGATGCCTACTACGAGACCTGACACCTGACATTGTTTTTCCTGAGACCTGAAGCTTTTCAGTCTGAGGCGCGATGCCGTTTTGTCCAATGACTGAAGCCTTTTAGTCTGAGGCATGATGCCTTGTCTTCATATGTCTAAGGTCTGAGGATGTCCTAAAATGTACACCGTACTGCTGATACCTATCAGCCGCACCTATGTTCATTGCCTGGCGTCTTGTGTTGTCAGACCGTTGTGAGAATTCCCGTGCTGCGTTCCAGTCCAAAACTGTCATGCCCTTCACTCGCAAACTTCCCTCCGTCTCGTTCACTCGGATGTACGTCATTGCGAGTGCCCACTACTGGCGGAAACTGCAATGGGCTGAACTGGAACGTCCTAAGCCCTTGATCACTTGGAATCAGCTGTGGAGTTGATTTATTATTTACATTTTTTTTTTTTTCCTTTAAGAATTTGTTTAATGCAGCATCCAAATGTTTATGTGTGTTTGGGTTGTTTTAAACCAAAAATATATATAATTAATATATCATAGAGTTGTCTGTTGTGGTGGTGATTAGATGAGATATGTGGTGACGTCACAATCGTACATTGTGGGACATATAGGTGCCTGAAGTGTACATTTGAAGCAGACTCGCTCCCTCGGTCAAAATCGAGGGAACGAGGGTCTGTCCATATAAACTTCCCTCGTCCACTTCACGAAGTGGAACGCACTTCAAAATGGCGGCAGGGATTTTGCTTAGGGAAGTTCGCAAGTGCGTGTCTAAAAGTGGACTGGAACGCAGCACCGGTGTCATGTCCTGCTTCTTGTTTGCCTATACTGCCTTTGTCTGTGTTGGATTCTAGTTCCTGAGTTTCTGCATTTCTAACAGGGATTATTTCTCATCTTTCCATTTCTCATTTTACCAATCTTCCATTGCGTCGTGCCTGGATTTATGTGGATTTCTCACTTCACTTCTGCCACCGCTGATCGGGTTGCCTGTCAACGTCCCTGCGCCATTCTGTTTGACTGTTCCCTGCACCAGACATTTGGATATTGCATCTCACCTTCTCTATTAATAGACTGTTGTTACTTGCATCTTGTATCCTGTTATTTTTCTTTTTTTTTTTCTTTTTTTTTCTTTTTTTTAAATGATATTGGCCAATGTCTGAGAGACTACAAACCATAATACTGGTCTTTCATTACAGAAAAGTGGGTCTCCACTTTGTTGCTAAAGTGAAAAATGTGTAATTGTTGCTAACATACAGTATCAAATCATGTTATATCTTTTTATAATTGTTTTAAATGTATACCTTTTTTTTAAAAGAACTGCAACATGTTCAAAATTGAAACCAAAAGGAAGAAATAAAAGCATTCCCCTGATTTACTGCTGTGGTTGCATTTTAGAGTCTAGATCATGTACAGTTTAACTTGTGTGGTGACCTACAATTGTTACCTTAAAGAGATATTTCTGCTTGATTTAACATATCATACATAACATAACATATTTAACAAAAATATTTTGAAGGCCAAAACTCAGTTTTATGTTGATTGTTGCATTTAAAGCAGCACTCAGTAGCTTCGGGATTTCTTCGCTGTATTCTCGCTTTTTGCTTGCAGGTTTCTCTCTAGAGCTCCCCCCACAGCTTCGGAATAGATATTTGACAACACTGTTGTAAAAACTCGTTGGCTATTCTCAGACACCAGAGGCTAGTAGATCAACGACATCAAAGCAGATGGGACTCTTTAAAGATTCTTTAAAACGTCTTCTTCATTCGGGTTCGGACAGCGTGAGGGAGCGCAATAATGACAGCATTTTAGCAGATTTCTTTTGGCCGTAAAGCAGTTGTTTACATCGCGAGACCTGATATCACGCGAGACTTCCTGACGCGGCGGCCGGCGGCCCGCCGCCCCAAAGTTGCAAGTGCGTATTTTCCGCTCACGGGCACCAGGGGGGTGCGAAACGACCACCATTCAACCCGAAATAAGTATTATAACCATTCCAATGACTCCGAAGCTGTTCAGTTAAGGTAAAAAAGTTACTTAGTTCACCTTTAAAATCTTCAGGTTCAACTAAAGTGCCAGCATTAAAATACATTGAGTTCATATTAGGGATACCTATGACTAACCTGTTAACTGACAGTAAGAATTTTGATCTATTATTACTATCAGTAAACAGTTAAACTAAAGTAATACACTACACATATCAGTCATAACTGTGTGTAAAATGTCAAATATTGTTAAATACAACTAATTCTTTACAAACAAACCCTATAAACACTAAAAAGGCTGTATTATGCAAGCCAGGCCAGTAGTTGATGTCGCTTTGTCAAGAAACCCCCCGTGAACATGTAATACTCATAAACGTGAACACGTGATCATATAAGTACGCATGTGAACATGTTATGCTTGTGCACGACCAAACTGATCTCATAAAAATGCATCTCTATAGCACGCATTGTGCTTATCGTGCAATTTATCCGTGGAAATTAGTTTTTACGTGCATATGATATGCAGTTCTCTTACGAGAGGTCTCTCGTACTGCGTAAGTATCTTACGCTAGGGGAAAATCCCTTTTCCGCGAGATATTGAAGCCAAAAAATTATGCTTAATTTTGTATTATTGTAAAACGCGTTGTGGCAGCATACAGACATAGGCAAGACGGCTCGTGTGCTTATTGGCTGTTCTGCGGCAACTGCAGCAGCCTATCGAGCGAGGCCTAGCGTGACGTCAGACCCAATGAGGGTGCTTCGCGGCCGCTGCGTCACGTCCCGCCGAAACGGGCGTGGCTTAGGCCTATAAATACAGCTCGCAGGCAGCTGATATCTGATTTTTCATGATGCTGGATCTGGATCCGGAGAGAAGCCGCGCCGTCTGAGGAAGCCTTTGCAGCGGGACGAGTCGTCACTGAAGCTGCTGGCCGCGCCGCCTTCTATCGCCTTCCCGCTGCGCTATCCGGTGCTTATATCCTTTACACTCTCTGCTGTGTGTGTGTTCGCGGCGGCTGCCCTCATTGCGAGCTACTGCCTATGGCGACTCTGAGGACTCGCCTGGCATTTTTCGCTGAGACTGCACCTCCGCCCGCTGTAGTGCCGCGCCGTAAAAAGCGCCGTGCTCAGCGGGTCCCGGAACCTTCCCCCACCCATCCAAGCTCGCCGGTTCGCACGCCAGCTTCGCCGGCTTCGTCAGTGTCTCTTCCTGACGGACAGCGGCCGCCGTCTGCCGCCGCTTCCGTTGATGACGCTGATGAGAAAGCCGCGTCGGGGGAGGATGATTCCTGCTCTCTCCTGGCATCGGGCAGTGAGGATTGGGCGAGCTCTGTTGATCTCGCGCCCTCTGCTCGCGCTTCGTCAGGCAAAAGGGCTAGCATCGAGTCAGAGCTGATGTGTGTACTCGCACAGGTCACCTGAACAGCCTGCTCACAACCGGCTGGATGGATATTTTCTCCCTGGGGAGCGCGCTTCGCCTGCGTCCAGACCAGCGCCTTTTCTTCCTGAGCTACACGAAGAAGTCGCTAAGTCTTGGAGCGCCCCCTATTCAGCTAGAATGCGCTCTTCTGTTTCGCTAGCATTCTCCGCTGTTGACGATGCTAAAAACAGAGGGTACCGTTCGCTGCCGCCGGTCGAAGAAGCGATAGCTAACCACTTATCCCCGCCCTCCGCTGGACGGCGCGCTAAGCTGGCACTACCTTCAAAAGCTTGCCGCATGACGTCAAACCTGCTCGTCGCGCTTTCTCCGCCGCTGGGCAGGCTGCGTCAGCGCTGCATACTATGGCCACACTGCAAATTTTCCAGGCCGATCTCCTCAGAAAGCTGGATGAGAAAGGGCCAGATGCAATTTGCGTGCTAGGCTTGAGAAGTGCTACGGACCTCGCTCTCCGCGCTACTAAGTCTGCTGCACAGGCCATAGGACGGAGCATGGCCTCTCTCACTGTGGCTGAGAGACACCTGTGGCTAACGTTCTCCGAGATGTCTGAGTCTGAGCGCGCCGCGTTCCTCGACGCTCCGCTTTCTCCCGCTGGCCTCTTCGGAACTTCCGTCAAAGATTTAGCGGAAAGATTCGCCGAGGTACAGAAAGCGTCACAGGCTATGAAGCACTTCCTGCCGAAGCGCTCCAGTTCTGCAGCAGGCCGTGCGAAACCGTCTGCTCAGAGCTCACAGCCTCAGCCTCCGCCCACCGCCGCCACTTCGCAGCGCCGACAGGCCCGAAGCGTGAGACCGCGCTCTCGCTCATCTGGCCGCCGCCCCGCCCCGCGTGGGCCGCCGCCCAGGATTGCGGTAAAGCCCGAGGTCCCGAAGTCGTCCTAGCACGCCTAGGGAAACGACGGTGTTCAAGTCCCGCCGCGGCTGGGCTTCCACCAAAACTCATCGCTCGTCCAGTTCCAAGAAATGTAACTGTTCCAGTGTATTTTGCAGTCAACAAGCCGGTTCCACTGCCCGCTTGCCTGCACACAAATGCCGTTTTCACGGCTACCCAGATAAATCCCACAAAGAGCGTATTTTCTGGTGTCCCGGCCACGGCCGATGGTGTTATGAGTGTAGACAAAATGCCCACTGCCCAGTGCTCATTCCTACACACAAGCACAGCCCGTCACATAGGGCTCGCGCATATAAAATCGACCCAGTTCGATTGCGCATTAAACGTAGCAGATGTGCCCACTGCCCAGTGCCCACAATCACTACGTTTTGCATGTCTCAAGGTTTCTGTAAAAACGAAACCAACGTGCATTCGCTCTGCTCAGGCAGACAATGCTCTCAGTGTGGTAAATGTGCCCACTATCCCATGCCCACATCCACACATAGACATGACAAATCCTACGGGATTCGCCCAGCCCTCCCCCTCTCGGTTGACCACCGCAGAGGAGTCAAGCGCGGGCAATCTGCCCGCTGTTATCAGCGCGCCCTCTGCCCTTATGTTGCAGCACACCGAAGCCCCTCTGTCGCTGAGCGACCAGTGCGCGCTTCGCATTCAACCCCTAGCAATTCGTGCAGATGCATGGGCAAGGCTACCCGGGGTTTCGAAGTGGGTGCTAGACATTATAGAAACAGGCTATTCGCTACAGTTTCGCCGACGCCCACGCCGCTATGCGACGCGCGTCGAGACCACGGTAAAAACAGAAGTAGCACACCTACTTCGAGACGAAATTTTTAAACTATTGAGCAAAGGGGACATAGAGCCATTATCTCAAGCTCAGAGCGAAGGGGGGCTATACAGCAGATACTTCCTAGTACCGAAAAAAGACGGGGGTCTCAGACCCATACTAGATCTAAGGCAACTGAACAGAGTGCTTGCAAAGCGACAGTTCAGGATGCTCACGACCAGAAAAATCCTCGCGCAGATTCGCCGAGGAGATTGGTTTGTGTCAATAGATCTGAAAGACGCGTATTTTCAAATACAAATAGCGTCACGTCACAGGCGATATTTGAGATTCGCCTTCGAGGGCCAGGCATATCAGTACACAGTCCTACCGTTCGGCTTGTCCCTAGCATCCCGTACATTTACGATGTGCATGGACACAGCGCTCGCACCCCTCAGACTGCAGGGCATGCGAGTATTGAACTACTTGGACGATTGGCTGATTCTAGCTCAATCTCACTCGGTGCTCATAGAGCACAGGACCATTTTGCTCGACCACCTCGAGAATCTGGGTCTCAGAGTCAATTGGGCGAAGAGTTCTCTGTCCCCCAGACAGATAATATCTTTTCTGGGCACAGAACTGGACTCGCTGTCTATGATAGCGCGACTGTCACCACAGCGCGTACTAGACATTCAGCGCGCAGCGAGCTCTTTCCGCTGCGGGGCATCTGTCCCGCTCAAGAAATTTCAGAGGATGCTAGGTCTCATGGCCTCAGCATCGTCAGTACTTCAGCTGGGCTTGCTTCGCATGCGCCCGCTACAGTTCTGGCTGAAAGCGTGAGTACCGCGCCGAGCGTGGGCTTCCGGTCTGCTTCGTCTCAAGGTCAATCAGAAATGCATCGCAGCTCTGAAACCTTGGAAAGCAAACGACTGGTACCAATCAGGTGTAAGCCTGGGGACTTCCTCGAGTGTGAAGGTAGTGTCCACGGACGCATCCACCTCGGGATGGGGAGCGCTGCTCGAGGGCAGACCGTTCTTCGGCCAATGGTCAGAACGGGAGAAGCTTCTTCACATAAACTGCCTCGAAATGTTGGCAGTAGACAACGCGCTGACGCGTTTTTGTCCCCAAATACGAGGACACCACGTCTTGGTCCGCTCGGACAACATGTCAGTGGTGTCCTACATAAATCGCCAGGGCGGCCTCAGGTCCCGAAACCTGCACAGGCTGACAGAACGCCTCCTGGTGTGGGCTCAGCGCAACCTGCTCTCGCTGAGAGCAGCGCACGTGCCAGGGCTCCTAAACGTAGGACCAGACAGACTGTCCAGGAACAATGTTCCGACAGGCGAGTGGTCACTACACCCACAGACAGTCCAGCTGCTGTGGAAGAAATTCGGCAGAGCAGAAGTAGACCTGTTTGCGTCTCAAAAAAACGCTCACTGTCTGGAATTTTTCTCCAAGAGCAGGGACGCGCTGGCTCAAGTATGGCCCCGCCGCCCGCTCTATGCCTTCCCTCCCGTCTCTCTCCTGCCTCAGGTGATAGAACGGATCAGGGAAGAAGGATGCTCAGTGCTACTCGTAGCTCCGTTCTGGAAAAACCAACCCTGGTTCCCAGTTCTGATGCAGCTAGCGAGCACTGCCCCATGGCCAGTGCCAGTGAGGAGGGACCTCCTCTCTCAGGCCAATGGCTCGATTTGGCATCCGCGCCCAGAGCTGTGGTCCCTCCATGTTTGGGCCATCAACGGGTACCCGCTGACCTCCCAAGCGGAGTGTTAAACACGATCACGCAGGCTAGAGCTCCGTCTACGCGACTTCTCTATTCCTCGAAATGGTCAGTGTTCTCCAGCTGGTGCACAGCTCGTGGCGTATCGCCCCTAGACTGTGGGGTGACGGAGGTTCTCTCCTTCCTACAAGAGCTGATGGACAAGGGCAGGACCCCTTCTACGCTCAAAGTGTATGTGGCGGCCATAGCAGCGTTCTCAAAAACAACGCTTGGTCAGTCAATAGGAAGGAACGATTTAGTCATCCGCTTCCTTAGAGGAGTAATGAAACAAACTATACCATTCAAAAGTATGGGGTCAGTATAGTTTTTCAAAACAAATGAATACTTTCATTCAATTATATATTAGGCATGTAACGGTTCACAGAATTCACGGTTCGGTTCAATACGATACAGTGAGTGGTGACAGACACGGTTCGGTACGTTTTCGATACAGCAAAAAGAAAGAAATGCCAGATAAATTCCCTTGATTTCTTTTTTTGGGGGGGGGGGATTTTTTTTTGGGATTAAAACTATAACATCATAAAGTATGATCTTTTTTTACTTTGAACAATGATGGAGCTATACTTGACCCATCTTCTGGGGTGTCTTCTTAGCAGCATATAAAACAAAAACAATAGGTTACTGTCGTAACCCCGGTTCTCTGAAACATCGAGTGGAGAGATCCACCTATGGGAAGGGCATCCGGTACCTGACCTCTGTAGAAGCATCCAATTGCACCAAGTCTGGTTAACAGACAGAAGCGCGCAGCCAATGCCCGGTAAGGCCACACCCCCTTACCTAAGGCATATATACCCCAATGCGCGCTCATGTACCTCAGTAAGTATATTCGCTTCTCGTGCAGCAAGCGGGGCAAAGCTGGTGGATCTCTCCACTCGATGTTTCAGAGAACCGGGGTTACGACAGTAACCTATTGTTCTCTTTCATCATCTCGTTTCGAGATCCACCTATGGGAGACCTGGACAGCTCCCCGATTGCCCAATACACCTACAGTGAAATTCTGCAACCAGAGAAGGACGGTCACCTCCGAGAGGTGGTGCCTGACACGTCCTAAAAGAAAAACATGACCCTGCCAGCATAACGCCACGCTGACTGCAGTGGACAAGCAGAGCATGCACCATGCATGAGACACATACATGAAATTAGCCCCCCATTACCAATGCACATAGCTAAACCCAAGAAGGAATGCAAGTGTTTGGTCACTGGAATGGACATGACTGGCCCGCCCGTTCACTCCTTGTTGGATACCCAACGGAGCTTGAGGGAAAGGGATAAGAGGACCCTACCCCTAGGACCGAGTGTGCCACCGAGGTTCTAGTGACATCTAACTGGTAGTAACGCACGAAGGTATGAGGAGAGGCCCAGCTGGCAGCGGAGCAGACGTCCTGCAGTGACACTCCCCTGAACAAAGCCCAAGAGGTGGCTAAGCCTCTTGTGGAATGAGCTCTGATGCCCTCTGGGGGCTGTACTCCCTTCGCTTCATACGCCATAGTTATCGCATCCACAAGCCAATGTGAGAGGCGTTGCTTCGAAATGGGACTCCCCCTGTGCGGAGGAGCCCATGAAACAAAGAGCTGGTCGCTCTTACGGAAAGCACTGGTCCTGGTCATATATGCTCGCAGAGCACGGACGGGACACAGAGCATTCAGCCTCTGATTCCTTATCTCCACTTAGGGAGAATTTAGCGCACGAGGAATGAACCGAGAGTGCGTGTAGCTCACTGACCCGTTTAGCAGATGCCAAGGCCAAGAGCAAAGCTGTCTTGAGGGACAGCAGCTTAAGGGAGATACTCCCCAGCGGCTCAAAGGGATGTAGAGACAGCGCTTCCAGCACCATGGAGAGGTCCCACTCCGGAACAAATCTCCTGGTGACCGGTAAAGAGCGGCGTGCACCCTTCATAAACCTGCGGATTAGAGGGTGCTGCCCAACCGACGAGCCCTCAAAACCCACATGGCAGGCTGAAATCGCAGCCAGATAGACCTTAATAGTGGAAAAGGACCTGCCCTTCTCCATGAGGTCCTGCAGGAAACACAAAATATCGGGCACCGAGCACTGATAAGATGTGAGACCACGCCCATCACACCACCCCTCGAACACTTGCCACTTACCACCATACAGGGATCGCGTGGACGCGGCCCTGGCATTCTGGATCGTGGCAATTACACGCGGCGGGAGCCCCAGTGCATTTAGGTTCGTCCTCTCACGGGCCAGGCCCAGAGAGCCACCCTGTCCGGGTGGGGGTGGTAAATCTCCCCGTTGGCTTGGGACAACAGGTCCGTGCGAGGGGGGAGGCGCCATGGCTCGGCGTATAACAGAGGGATTATCTCTGCCAGCCACGGGGCTTTGGGCCACCTGGGTGCTATCAGAATAAGAGACAGGCCATGCTCCCTCACCCTGGCCAGTGTAGGAATTATAAGGCACAGGGGAGGAAAAGCATACAGCAGCACTTTGGGCCATGGGTGGGCCAGTGCGTCCGCCCCGAGGGGCGCGTCCACGTCCTTTAGCGAGAAGAACATAGGACAATGGTGGTTTTCGCGCGAGGCGAATAGATCTACGGCTGCCTGTCCGAATCTCGCCCATAAAATCTCCACTATCTGCGGGTGAAGACGCCAATTCCCGTAGATTGGGTTTCCCCTCGATAGCAGATCCGCGCCTCTGTTCAGAATGCCCGGAACATGAGTCGCGCGTAATGACAGAAACACCCGTCTGCTCCACACCAAAAGCTTGTACGCTAGAGCGTGGAGTTTCGACGAGCGCATGCCGCCCTGACGGTTGATATAAGCCACTGCCGTGGTATTGTCGCACCGTACTAGAACGTGATGTCCCTGCAGGCGAGGCAGAAAATGATTTAGAGCTTTCCAGATGGTCAGGAGCTCTAAATAATTTATGTGCGCTGAACGTAGTCTGCTCGGCCACAGACCGTTCACCGTTCTGCCTTCCTGGGTGGCTCCCCAGCCTGTTAAGGACGCATCTGTCGTCATAACTTTCCGCATCGTAACCGTCCCGAGGGGGGTTCCCCGTGCGTAAAAGTCCTCGCTCTCCCAATGACGCAGGGCCGCCGAGCAGGCGCGCGTCACCGTAACTGAGCGGCAGAGATCGTGAATCGGGCTGAAATGTAGTGACAAAACCCATTTCGTGAACGCTCTCATTCTCAGTAGACCCAATGGCACCACCTGGATAGATGAAGCCATGAGACCCTGTTATTGTATTGTACTCTCGCCCCTTCTCTGAAACGAGACAGACAGTCCATCAGAGAGCGAACGCGCTCTTGAGAGAGACGCGCTCGCATGGAGACTGAGCTCAATTCCAAGCCCAGGAAAATGACATTCTGACTGGGAGTCAGATTGCTCTTCCTCATATTCACATTGAAACCGAGGGATGTGATGTGCGCGAGTACCCGGGTGGTGTCCCGCGACACACTCTCCTTCGATTCGGCTATGATGAGCCAATCGTCTATGTACGTCAGAATTCTCAGCCCTGATAGTCTCAGGGGCGTCAAACCCGCTTCCGCACATAAACAGAACGTTCGGGGACTCAAACTGAGCCCGAACGGCAGAACTGTAAATTCGTAACATGTGCCTTGGTAGGCGAAACGAAGATACTTCCTGTGTGGGGGGTAAATGCTTACGTGAAAGCGTCTCTCAGATCGACTGATGTGAACCAGTCGTTCTGTTTTATGGCGCGGGCGAGAGAGCCTTGTGTCAACATTCTGAACTTGTATTTCCTCAAGTGCTTGTTCAACACTCGAAGATCCAATATGGGGCGGGGTGGGCCGCATTTCTTTGGAACAAGGAAATACCGGGAATAAAAACCCTGGTTTACCAGATTGGGTGGTACCCTCTGAATCGCTCCCTTGCTTAGGAGAGAGGAGATTTCCTCTTTCAGAATGTGCGCGGCGTTTTCCTCTGTGTGAGAAGAGAGAACACCGTTGAAATGTGGAGGTCTCATTGCAAACTGCAGCCTGTAACCCTTGGTTACGGTACGCAACACCCACTCGGGAGCTGAAATGGCCTGCCAAGCCGCTTCGTGGCTCGCGAGCGCCCCCGCTCGGGCTGGAGCGGAGCTGTGAGCGTCCAGCTGGTTTGTCAATGATGCAATGCCGCCATCCAGTTTTGTGCTGGACATGCACTTGGGCCGAAGCCTTTATTGAAAACGTGAGGGGAACAGAGGGCGAGTGGTGCTTTGGTGCCACTACACATGAACGTAACCTCACAGAGTGCCCCCTGAACGTGGGGGGAAAACACACACTTGCACCCGCGAACTGGGCAGTCTCGCGGCGCGGTGAGCCGAGGGCACCCCTGGGTCTTTTCGACGGGGGTCCTGAACAAAGAGGGAAGTCCGACGGGTTTGTGACCCGCGACTGCAGACTCGAAGCCCCCATCGGAAGAACGTCAGGCAGGCCGCTTACGTTTCGAGTCGGTAGAAGTGGGGTTAGCCTGTCTCCCGGCCGCGGCCGCGGGGGGATTAGACTTTCCCCAGCGCTTGGCCGGCGCTGGGGCTTGCTGCCGTGGTGGAGGGATGCTGCGGGGTTTTTCCTTGCCCTGAGCAAACTGTCGACCTATGGCAGGTGGGTTAGGCCCACGCGCAGGGGGCACCTGGCGTGGGGCAGCCTTCCTGGGAAGGCACAGCTTAAACGCCTCATCTTCTTTCTTCTTATCATCGCACCGTTGTTGCATCAGTGCGATGGCGGGACCGAATAGAGCCCGGCCGGGCTCCACCGGCGCGCCTGCGATGCGCCGCTTCTCGCTGTCTGGCAGTCCTGACAGATTGAGCCACAGCGCGCGCTCTCCCACTACGGAAAGCGCCATGGAGCGCCCGCAAGCTTGGACGGCCTGCCGGGCGTTACGGAGAACGAGGTCGTTCACCGTGAGGATTTCCTTCCAGAGGGTATCCGAAGGATTTCCTTTCGCCAGCTGCTGTCCTAGTTCCTCGAGAATCTCCGCCTGGTAGGCGGAGAGGAGGGAAGAAACGTTCAGCGCCCTGACAGCCACGGCCGACGATTTATACGTGGCTTGGTGAATGGAAGCAGCAAAACGGTCCATCTTGTTAGGCAGGACCGGCTTAGGCGGGGCGAGTAGCCCACCCTGAGCGGGGTTAAGGTGTCTGGCGATGGACGGCTCGACAGCGGGGGGGTCGCCCATACCGTGAGCCGCCATATCCTTAGCCTCGAGTCCCGAGAGACCGTGTCTGAAGTCGAGCGGGTCGCTCCAGTACGTTCTCATGTGCTTAGCGCACGCCGGGAGAATGGGGAAGAGTTGTTTCCTCGGGCCGGGAGGGGGTCCCAGCACTTTCCCATCATAAATGTCCCTCTCCTGGTCGGTGACGTTCTGGGGAGTTGGCCACTCAACGTTGAGACGAGCGGCCGCTCGCTCACACACTTCCAGGAGAACGGCTTGTGGTAAAGCCGTGTGGGCCGTGCTAGCCTGGGGAACACCGGAGGGCGGGATGGCCTCCTCGTCCTCGGAGACCCCAAGGATAGCCGCATCATCCTCCTCGCCAGAACCGGCCGGTTCGTGGACGAGAGCGAGGCCGCCCTCCTCGAAGATGTCCTCTTCGGGGAAGGCGGGATTGGGCTGGTCAGCCCAAACGAACTGAGTCGCGCCCCGGGAGGCCCCCGGTAGCGCGTCATCACCGTGTCCTCCGTCCGAGTCCGAAGTTAGGGAGAGCTCGGCGCACTGTGTCACAGCTACCTTAAAACGGCGCTTCAGCAGCTTCCTCGGCAGCCTTAGACAAAGGCTGCAATTCTCATGATACTCCAAGGCTTCGCGAGCATGCTTCGGACCCAAGCAAACCACGCACAGCTGGTGAAGGTCCTTCGCGGCAATAAGGGCTCCACACGCGGCCGGGCAGGCCCGTGATAGGGAGTCCCCCGACGAGGCGGCAGGCTTGGACAGCGACATATCCGCAAAAAAGCTGGAGAAATCCGTGGCGGGCAGCCGTTATAGGAGGAAAACGGAGATGGAGAGCGTGGGCGGCTCCGAATGCAACGCAGCAACAGTTGAAAACACGACTGTCACGTCCGGCGGAGGCTGACCGAGTCGATATGTCCTCCTGCAGACACGCGGTGAGCAGTGTGTAAAATTTCACTGAGCTGGGTAATACAGAGATCGCGAGAAGCGAATGACAACTGAGGTACATGAGCACGCATTGGGGTATATATGCCTTAGGTAAGGGGGTGTGGCCTTACCGGGCATTGGCTGCGCGCTTCTGTCTGTTAACCAGACTTGGTGCAATTGGATGCTTCTACAGAGGTCAGGTACCGGATGCCCTTCCCATAGGTGGATCTCGAAACGAGATGATGAAAGAGAACCGCTCCTTATAAAAAAATGAAATGTAGGCTATTATTGTAGCAGCCTAGTTATAAACAAAGGTTTATTTTATTTTATTTTTATCTTAAGTTTGCAAGACTCCAGGTTAACATTTGAGGGCAGCAATTTTATTCATAATGTCGAAATAATTCCAAAGCAAAACGATAAAAAAAAAAAAAACATTTGAGAGTGTTGAATGTCTTTTTTATTTTGTGTTGTGTTCGCGCCAGCGCGACTGCTATCTAAAATTTTGGTCGGCAGGACCGGGCCGAAAGCCAGTAACGGTTCAACACGAATATAAAATTCTAATTGAATTGTGTGATCAAAGCTGAATTTCCAGCATCCATTAGGCTACTTGAGTCTTCAGTGTCACATGATCCTTCAGAAATCATTCTAATATGATACATGAATAATGGTCAAAAAGCATTGATTGTAATTGTCAATGTTGAAAACAGCAATTTAAATAAAAAAGATCGTCGTGCCACGATGGGAGTATACCCGCCCAGATCAGCCGATCCATCTAGCGATCAATGGGGTGGCGACAGCCTGCTCGCCCTCAACGACAATTATATAAAGCGCGCGAGTTCTATTTATAGGGCAGACACGACCTGTGTTTCTCTTCGACGGTGACTGTTTATTCAAGCTGCGATTTTTCACGTTGCGTATACTCGCGACGAGGTCGTGTTAAACACGACAAGAACACAAATTGTACGTTTATCCGTTAAAACAGTCTGTATTTCCCACAATGCTTCTGCTTTGCAGCTGCTATTGGCGTACGTCACGATTTCTAATCGCTGCTATTGGCGTACGTAATGTTTACGCCACGATTATTAAGTATGTAAGGCGAACGGAACGGAACAGTTAAATTAACACTAAATTAACATTGTGAGTTACATTTTATAAACAATATTGTCAATATTGTTTGTTTTCCCTCTATTTTGCTGACGAGAATTTCAAAATAAAGCCATACCAGAGTCTCAATGCAACAGACAGCGGTTCGAACCGTCAATTTTGTGAACCGTTACAAGCCTAATCCTATATAATTATAAATTCAATTGTTATAATATTTTACAATTTTACTGTTTGTTGTTGTATTTTTCGAAACTTGAAACCTGTGTGTGTGTGTGTGTGTGTGTGTGTGTGTGTGTGTGTGTGTGTAATGTGTGCCCTTGTTTATATTACATTGTGGGGACCAAATGTCCCCATAAGAATAGTAAAACCTGAGATCACCTACATTGTGGGGACCAGCCAGCGGTCCCCACTTTTCAAAAGGCTTATAAATCACACAGGATGAGTTGTTTTGAGAAAGTAAAAATGCAGAATGTTTCCTGTGATGGGTAGGTTTAGGGGTAGGGTTAGTGTAAGGGGACAGAATATACAGTTTGTACGGTATAAAAACCATTACGTCTATGGAAAGTCCCCACAAAGATAGTGAACCAGACATGTGTGTGTGTGTGTGTGTGTGTGTGTGTGTGTGTGTGTGTGTCAGTTGGATTTTAAAATGTTTTTGAAATAAGTCTCTTATGCTCACCCAGCCTGCATTTATTTGATTAAAATATAAACAACAGTACTGTGATATATTATTACAATTTTAAATAAACAGTTTCTATTTGGACATATATTAAAAGTAGGCTATATATATTTGGTCCTGATTTCTGATTTCTAATTTGAACGATCTCATAGCTTTATTTATGCAATTGTAAATGCAGTGAAAATATATGAATGCCAGATCTGATGCCACTTCTGTGTCACCTATGCACTGCAAAGATGGATTTTCGTTTAACCCTCTGATGGTCTTCGTTCTAGCAGTCACACTGGGGGCCTTCCCGATCATAAATGACCGGACACCTAAAAATGAAACTTCCTCCATCCCAGTAAAAACCAATGCAATTTATTTTTGTTCTATAATATTTATTCTTTTTAATTTAGAATTTTGAGACAATTTGATTGAACTTATTAATATTTATGCAATATTTATAGTCCATTTTTTGCCATTGAAAATAATGATTTTTTTTTTTTTTTAATTAAAAAAAAAAAAAAATTCTATGCAGTATTTTCGGGTAAAATAGAGACTAGGCTTTCAGAAAAAAATAAAATTAAAAAAATTAATCAATTTATTAAACATAAAATTAAATAAAACATGTTATTGCATGGGTTTACCACTAGATGCCTGTATAGCTCTAAATGGAGATGTTTGTGAATTCTAGTTGTTTTTAAACCAAATTACTTACTTTTAAGATGTGGATTGAATGTATTTTTTTAGAAATTCTCAAATAATACTTTTTGCCAAGGTTTATAACATTTTATTAATTATTATTTTAATAATTTTAATAATTATTATATTAATTATATATACATATATTAATTATAATTATTAATTATGTTATGTTTTTCACTCTTGATGTTTTAGAGCTTCACCCCTTCATTGCTGAGCACTTTTTTTCTGCATCGTGGCTGATTTGTAGAGAATTTTTGTGTTTTTGTCAATTTCCTATTCATTTCCTATGGGGGTCATTTTTGACCGAAGACCAAAATCGTGACTAATTTTTTTACGACCACTTAGCATGCTCGGATCATGAACTCAATTTTTTTTGTATGTTCACATACCTAATGCCAGAAAAGTCACCAAGTTTCGTAATATTCCGATGAAGCTGTGATTTTTAAAAATTCAAAACAGATATTTGTAGTCTGAATTTATTGGTGTGTATGTGTATAAAAGTGTGTTTGTATGTGTGTGTGTGTGTGTGTGTGGGTGGGTGTGAATTTTTTGCACTCTTGATGTTGTAGAGTGTCACCCCTTTACTGCGGTGTACTTTTTTTTAGAATCGTGGCCGATTTGTAGATTGTACAGTCAAAAGTTCAGAGAATTTTTGCGTTTTTGTAAATTTCCCATTCATTTCCTATGGGTCGGTCATTTTTGACCGAAGACCACGAAAGGGACTATTTTTTTTACGGCCACTTAGCATGCTCGGATCATGACCTCAATTTTTTTTTGTATTCACATACCTAATCCCAGAAAAGTCACCAAGTATCATAACCTTCCGATGAAGCTGTGATTTTTAAAAATTCAAAACAGAAAATTATTCGGTCAGAAGTGACCGAAGACCATCAGAGGGTTAATGATTTAATTTGACTGGTAACAGTGGTATTGTGTAATTATTCTAATACAATTTAGTCTTTTCTCTCTGTTTTGCATGCGTCATCATAATCATTATTGTTATTAATATTTTATTTGATTATTTATTTATTTTATTTTTGGCTCTTGTCACAGTGTATTCTTAACCTGAATTAGCACTGTTCATAGAGGTAGCCTATACGGTAGGCAACACCAATAGGTATTTATATCATGTAACACAAAATAAACGTTTTTTTTTTCTTCTTCATGATGCAGGGCATAATCTTAGTTTCGTTTTTATTTTGTTACCATTAGATCTGTGGACATCACTGGGTTTTAATTTGAGGTATACAAACCTGACCATACCACATATTGAAACATAAATTCATATACCATAAATTGTCTGTCATTTTCTTCGTTTCTAAATCAATAAAGTGTATGTTAAATGAATAAATGTAGTGTAGTAATGAAACAAACTATACCATTCAAAAGTATGGGGTCAGTATAGTTTTTCAAAACAAATGAATACTTTCATTCAATTATATATTAGGCATGTAACGGTTCACAGAATTCACGGTTCGGTTCAATACGATACAGTGAGTGGTGACAGACACGGTTCGGTACGTTTTCGATACAGCAAAAAGAAAGAAATGCCAGATAAATTCCCTTGATTTCTTTTTTTTTGGGGGGGGGGGGGATTTTTTTGGGGGGATTAAAACTATAACATCATAAAGTATGATCTTTTTTTACTTTGAACAATGATGGAGCTATACTTGACCCATCTTCTGGGGTGTCTTCTTAGCAGCATATAAAACAAAAACCGCTCCTTATAAAAAAATGAAATGTAGGCTATTATTGTAGCAGCCTAGTTATAAACAAAGGTTTATTTTATTTTATTTTTATCTTAAGTTTGCAAGACTCCAGGTTAACATTTGAGGGCAGCAATTTTATTCATAATGTCGAAATAATTCCAAAGCAAAACGATAAAAAAAAAAAAAACATTTGAGAGTGTTGAATGTCTTTTTTATTTTGTGTTGTGTTCGCGCCAGCGCGACTGCTATCTAAAATTTTGGTCGGCAGGACCGGGCCGAAAGCCAGTAACGGTTCAACACGAATATAAAATTCTAATTGAATTGTGTGATCAAAGCTGAATTTCCAGCATCCATTAGGCTACTTGAGTCTTCAGTGTCACATGATCCTTCAGAAATCATTCTAATATGATGCATGAATAATGGTCAAAAAGCATTGATTGTAATTGTCAATGTTGAAAACAGCAATTTAAATAAAAAAGAAATGTTTTTAAAAAAAAAAAAAAGATCGTCGTGCCACGATGGGAGTATACCTGCTCAGATCAGCCGATCCATCTAGCGATCAATGGGGTGGCGACAGCCTGCTCGCCCTCAACGACAATTATACAAAGGGCGCGACTTGTATTTATAGGGCAGACACGACCTGTGTTTCTCTTCGACGGTGACTGTATATTCAAGCTGCGATTTTTCACGTTGCGTATACTCGCGACGAGGTCGTGTTAAACACGACAAGAACACAAATTGTACGTTTATCCGTTAAAACAGTCTGTATTTCCCACAATGCTTCTGCTTTGCAGCTGCTATTGGCGTACGTCACGATTTCTAAGCGCTGCTATTGGCGTACGTAATGTTTACGCCACGATTATTAAGTATGTAAGGCGAACGGAACGGAACAGTTAAATTAACACTAAATTAACATTGTGAGTTACATTTTATAAACAATATTGTCAATATTGTTTGTTTTCCCTCTATTTTGCTGACGAGAATTTCAAAATAAAGCCATACCAGAGTCTCAATGCAACAGACAGCGGTTCGAACCGTCAATTTTGTGAACCGTTACAAGCCTAATCCTATATAATTATGAATTCAATTGTTATAATATTTTACAATTTTACTGTTTGTTGTTGTATTTTTCGAAACTTGAAACCTGTGTGTGTGTGTGTGTGTGTGTGTGTGTGTGTGTGTGTGTGTGTGTGTGTGTGTGTGTGTGTGTGTGTGTGTGTGTGTGTGTGTCAGTTGGATTTTAAAATGTTTTTGAAATAAGTCTCTTATGCTCACCCAGCCTGCATTTATTTGATTAAAATATAAACAACAGTAGCCTACTGTGATATATTATTACAATTTTAAATAAACAGTTTCTATTTGGACATATATTAAAAGTAGGCTATATATATATATATATATATATATATATATAGGGCCGGGACTCGATTAAAAAAATTAATCTAATTAATTAGAGGCTTTGTAATTAATTAATCGAAATTAATCGCATTTTAATTGCATATAAATTAGGGCTGTCAATCAATTAAAAATAATTGTTGAACATGTTAATGAAATAATGTTCAAATGTTCAAAGGGTGAGCATTGAAATAATTGTGCCTAGCAAATAATCAATACAATACAATTGAACATTATTAAATTATTGAACATTATTAAATTATACATTTGATATTAAACATTAAATTATAAACATTATTTAGACTTGCTTTACAGGTTTTTAACATTACTTCGAAAATGCTGAAATTTAAAGTTTGAGATGTTTTTCATCTGTTTTAGAAAGTATTTTTAGACTTTTGTTTTTTCAGAATAAAACTTGTTTTACAATCTTGAGCATGTGTTATATTTTTATTAAATGTGTTTAATTAAGCCATTGCTGCAAGTAATTTGACAGTTAACAATATTTTAGTGTACAGTTAATCACAAATTCAGTCAGCATTGTCATGACTCATTATCCCATGATGAAAGGTAATACGGTGAAACAACGTCACGATATCAACGTTGATTCAGTTTGCAAAACCGAAGCATAATTCATCATTGGTTCAACAACGTCGACATACAATCTTTATTCACCCATATTGAAAGAAGAGACGGTGAAACAACGTCACGAAATCAACAATGAAACAACGTCACGATTTCAACGTTGATTCGTTTCGCACAATCGAAACATAATCCAACATTGATTCAACCTTGGTCCCCTACGTTCACCGGTGAATCAACGTTGAAATGCCGGCTGTTTTTTATAAGTAAATGTTCCAATCAATGATCCAGGCAGCGCCAGCGCGTTCTCGTCTCCCTCCTTCATTTTACAGTCGAATTGTGGCTAGAACGGCTCCAGGTTCAAAGGTCAATACGGAATGGATTAATCTGCGTTATTTTTTTTAACGCGTTATTTTGTCTCAGATTAATTAATCGAAATTAACGCGTTAATGTCACGGCCCTAATATATATATATATATATTTGGTCCTGATTTCTGATTTCTAATTTGAACGATCTCATAGCTTTATTCATGCAATTGTAAATGCAGTGAAAATATATGAATGCCAGATCTGATGCCACTTCTGTGTCACCTATGCACTGCAAAGATGGATTTTCGTTTAATGATTTAATTTGACTGGTAACAGTGGTATTGTGTAATTATTCTAATACAATTTAGTCTTTTCTCTCTGTTTTGCATGCGTCATCATAATCATTATTGTTATTAATATTATATTTTATTATTTATTTAATTAATTTTTGGCTCTTGTCACAGTGTATTCTTAACCTGAATTAGCACTGTTCATAGAGGTAGCCTATACGGTAGGCAACACCAATAGGTATTTATATCATGTAACACAAAATAAACGTTTTTTTTCTTCTTCATGATGCAGGGCATAATCTTAGTTTCGTTTTTATTTTGTTACCATTAGATCTGTGGACATCACTGGGTTTTAATTTGAGGTATACAAACCTGACCATACCACATATTGAAACATAAATTCATATACCATAAATTGTCTGTCATTTTCTTCGTTTCTAAATCAATAAAGTGTATGTTAAATGAATAAATGTAGTGTAGTAATGAAACAAACTATACCATTCAAAAGTATGGGGTCAGTATAGTTTTTCAAAACAAATGAATACTTTCATTCAATTATATATTAGGCATGTAACGGTTCACAGAATTCACGGTTCGGTTCAGTACGATACAGTGAGTGGTGACAGACACGGTTCGGTACGTTTTCGATACAGCAAAAAGAAAGAAATGCCAGATAAATTCCCTTGATTTCTTTTTTTTGGGGGGGGATTTTTTTTGGGGATTAAAACTATAACATCATAAAGTATGATCTTTTTTTACTTTGAACAATGATGGAGCTATACTTGACCCATCTTCTGTGGTGTCTTCTTAGCAGCATATAAAACAAAAACCGCTCCTTATAAAAAAATGAAATGTAGGCTATTATTGTAGCAGCCTAGTTATAAACAAAGGTTTATTTTATTTTATTTTTATCTTAAGTTTGCAAAACTCCAGGTTAACATTTGAGGGCAGCAATTTTATTCATAATGTCGAAATAATTCCAAAGCAAAACGATAAAAAAAACAAACATTTGAGAGTGTTGAATGTCTTTTTTATTTTGTGTTGTGTTCGCGCCAGCGCGACTGCTATCTAAAATTTTGGTCGGCAGGACCGGGCCGAAAGCCAGTAACGGTTCAACACGAATATAAAATTCTAATTGAATTGTGTGATCAAAGCTGAATTTCCAGCATCTGTTAGGCTACTTGAGTCTTCAGTGTCACATGATCCTTCAGAAATCATTCTAATATGATACATGAATAATGGTCAAAAAGCATTGATTGTAATTGTCAATGTTGAAAACAGCAATTTAAATAAAAAAGAAATGTTTTTTTTTTTTTAAAAAGATCGTCGTGCCACGATGGGAGTATACCCGCCCAGATCAGCCGATCCATCTAGCGATCAATGGGGTGGCGACAGCCTGCTCGCCCTCAACAACAATTATATAAAGCGCGCGAGTTCTATTTATAGGGCAGACACGACCTGTGTTTCTCTTCGACGGTGACTGTATATTCAAGCTGCGATTTTTCACGTTGCGTATACTCGCGACGAGGTCGTGTTAAACACGACAAGAACACAAATTGTACGTTTATCCGTTAAAACAGTCTGTATTTCCCACAATGCTTCTGCTTTGCAGCTGCTATTGGCGTACGTCACGATTTCTAAGCGCTGCTATTGGCGTACGTAATGTTTACGCCACGATTATTAAGTATGTAAGGCGAACGGAACGGAACAGTTAAATTAACACTAAATTAACATTGTGAGTTACATTTTATAAACAATATTGTCAATATTGTTTGTTTTCCCTCTATTTTGCTGACGAGAATTTCAAAATAAAGCCATACCAGAGTCTCAATGCAACAGACAGCGGTTCGAACCGTCAATTTTGTGAACCGTTACAAGCCTAATCCTATATAATTATAAATTCAATTGTTATAATATTTTACAATTTTACTGTTTGTTGTTGTATTTTTCGAAACTTGAAACCTGTGTGTGTGTGCCTGTGTGTGTGTGTGTGTGTGTGTGTGTGTGTGTGTGTCAGTTGGATTTTAAAATGTTTTTGAAATAAGTCTCTTATGCTCACCCAGCCTGCATTTATTTGATTAAAATATAAACAACAGTAGCCTACTGTGATATATTATTACAATTTTAAATAAACAGTTTCTATTTGGACATATATTAAAAGTAGGCTATATATATATATATATATATATATATATATATATATATATATATATATATATATATTAGGGCCGGGACTCGATTAAAAAAATTAATCTAATTAATTAGAGGCTTTGTAATTAATTAATCGAAATTAATCGCATTTTAATTGCATATAAATTAGGGCTGTCAATCAATTAAAAATAATTGTTGAACATGTTAATGAAATAATGTTCAAATGTTCAAAGGGTGAGCATTGAAATAATTGTGCCTAGCAAATAATCAATACAATACAATTGAACATTATTAAATTATTGAACATTATTAAATTATACATTTGATATTAAACATTAAATTATAAACATTATTTAGACTTGCTTTACAGGTTTTTAACATTACTTCGAAAATGCTGAAATTTAAAGTTTGAGATGTTTTTCATCTGTTTTAGAAAGTATTTTTAGACTTTTGTTTTTTCAGAATAAAACTTGTTTTACAATCTTGAGCATGTGTTATATTTTTATTAAATGTGTTTAATTAAGCCATTGCTGCAAGTAATTTGACAGTTAACAATATTTTAGTGTACAGTTAATCACAAATTCAGTCAGCATTGTCATGACTCATTATCCCATGATGAAAGGTAATACGGTGAAACAACGTCACGATATCAACGTTGATTCAGTTTGCAAAACCGAAGCATAATTCATCATTGGTTCAACAACGTCGACATACAATCTTTATTCACCCATATTGAAAGAAGAGACGGTGAAACAACGTCACGAAATCAACAATGAAACAACGTCACGATTTCAACGTTGATTCGTTTCGCACAATCGAAACATAATCCAACATTGATTCAACCTTGGTCCCCTACGTTCACCGGTGAATCAACGTTGAAATGCCGGCTGTTTTTTATAAGTAAATGTTCCAATCAATGATCCAGGCAGCGCCAGCGCGTTCTCGTCTCCCTCCTTCATTTTACAGTCGAATTGTGGCTAGAACGGCTCCAGGTTCAAAGGTCAATACGGAATGGATTAATCTGCGTTATTTTTTTTAACGCGTTATTTTGTCTCAGATTAATTAATCGAAATTAACGCGTTAATGTCACGGCCCTAATATATATATATATATATATTTGGTCCTGATTTCTGATTTCTAATTTGAACGATCTCATAGCTTTATTCATGCAATTGTAAATGCAGTGAAAATATATGAATGCCAGATCTGATGCCACTTCTGTGTCACCTATGCACTGCAAAGATGGATTTTCGTTTAATGATTTAATTTGACTGGTAACAGTGGTATTGTGTAATTATTCTAATACAATTTAGTCTTTTCTCTCTGTTTTGCATGCGTCATCATAATCATTATTGTTATTAATATTATATTTTATTATTTATTTATTTAATTTTTGGCTCTTGTCACAGTGTATTCTTAACCTGAATTAGCACTGTTCATAGAGGTAGCCTATACGGTAGGCAACACCAATAGGTATTTATATCATGTAACACAAAATAAACGGTTTTTTTCTTCTTCATGATGCAGGGCATAATCTTAGTTTCGTTTTTATTTTGTTACCATTAGATCTGTGGACATCACTGGGTTTTAATTTGAGGTATACAAACCTGACCATACCACATATTGAAACATAAATTCATATACCATAAATTGTCTGTCATTTTCTTCGTTTCTAAATCAATAAAGTGTATGTTAAATGAATAAATGTAGTGTAGTAATGAAACAAACTATACCATTCAAAAGTATGGGGTCAGTATAGTTTTTCAAAACAAATGAATACTTTCATTCAATTATATATTAGGCATGTAACGGTTCACAGAATTCACGGTTCGGTTCAATACGATACAGTGAGTGGTGACAGACACGGTTCGGTACGTTTTCGATACAGCAAAAAGAAAGAAATGCCAGATAAATTCCCTTGATTTCTTTTTTTTTGGGGGGGGGGGGGGGGATTTTTTTTGGGGATTAAAACTATAACATCATAAAGTATGATCTTTTTTTACTTTGAACAATGATGGAGCTATACTTGACCCATCTTCTGGGGTGTCTTCTTAGCAGCATATAAAACAAAAACCGCTCCTTATAAAAAAATGAAATGTAGGCTATTATTGTAGCAGCCTAGTTATAAACAAAGGTTTATTTTATTTTATTTTTATCTTAAGTTTGCAAAACTCCAGGTTAACATTTGAGGGCAGCAATTTTATTCATAATGTCGAAATAATTCCAAAGCAAAACGATAAAAAAACAAAAACATTTGAGAGTGTTGAATGTCTTTTTTATTTTGTGTTGTGTTCGCGCCAGCGCGACTGCTATCTAAAATTTTGGTCGGCAGGACCGGGCCGAAAGCCAAACACGCGACGTCAGATAGACGTTCAGATCATGTCTGTATAACGTCTGTCAGTTCAGAACCACTTTTGTACGTCCTGTGGACATGCAAAACAGGTTAAAAATTTTAACGTCTGACTAGGACCCCCTATGGATGTCTATGGACGTGCAAAACAGGTTCAAAATCTGAACGTCTGACTAGGGACTCTTTTTGACGTCTGTGGACGTGCAAAACAGGTTCGAAATCTGAACGTCTGACTAGGACCCCCTATGGACGTCTGTGGACGTGCAAAACAGGTTCAAAATCTGAACGTCTGACTAGGGACTATTTTTGACGTCTGTGGACGTGCAAAACAGGTTAAAAATCTGAACGTCTAACTAGGACCCCCTATGGACGTCTGTGGACGTGCAAAACTGGTTAAATGTCTGAACGTCTGAATAGGGACTTTTTTTTACGTCTGTGGACGTGCAAAACTGGTTCAAAATCTGAGCGTCTGACTAGGACCCCCTATGGACATCTGTGGACGTCCAAAACTGGTTCAATATCTGAACGTCTGAATAGGGACTTTTTTTGACGTCTGTGGACGTGCAAAACTGGTTCAAAATCTGAACGTCTGACTAGGACCCCCTATGGACGTCTGTGGACGTGCAAAACTTGTTCAATATCTGAACGTCTGACTAGGACCCCCTATGGACGTCTGTGGACGTGCAAAACTGGTTCAAAATCTGAACGTCTGACTAGGGACTCTTTTGGACGTCTGTGGACGTGCAAAACAGGTTCAAAATCTGAACGTCTAACTAGGACCCCCTATGGACGTCTGTGGACGTGCAAAACTGGTTAAAAATCTGAACGTCTGCCAAGGGACTCTTTTTGACGTCTGTGGACGTGCAAAACTTGTTCAATATCTGAACGTCTGACTAGGACCCCCTATGGACGTCTGTGGACGTGCAAAACTGGTTAAATATCTGAACGTCTGAATAGGGACTTTTTTCGACGTCTTTGGACGTGCAAAACAGGTTCGAAATTTAAACGTCTGACTGGGGACTCTTTTTGACGTCTGTGGACGTGCAAAACTGGTTCAAAATCTGAACGTCTGACTGGGGACTCTTTTTGACGTCTGTGGACGTGCAAAACTGGTTCAAAATCTGAACGTCTGACTAGGGACTCTTTTGGACGTCTGTGGACGTGCAAAACAGGTTCAATATTTAAACGTCTGACTAGGGACTCTTTTTTACGTCTGTGGACGTGCAAAACAGGTTCAATATTTAAACGTCTGACTAGGGACTCTTTTTTACGTCTATGGACGTGCAAAATTGGTTTAATATCTGAACGTCTGACTAGGGACTCTTTTTGACGTCTGTGGACGTGCAAAACAGGTTCAAAATCTGAACGTCTGACTAGGGACTCTTTTTTACGTCTATGGACGTGCAAAATTGGTTTAATATCTGAACGTCTGACTAGGGACTCTTTTTGACGTCTGTGGACGTGCAAAACAGGTTCAAAATCTGAACGTCTGACTAGGGACTCTTTTTGACGTCTGTGGACGTGCAAAACTGGTTTAATATCTGAACGTCTGACTAGGGACTCTTTTTGACGTCTGTGGACGTGCAAAACTGGTTCAAAATCTGAACGTCTGACTAGGGACTCTTTTTTACGTCTATGGACGTGCAAAACTGGTTTAATATCTGAACGTCTGACTAGGGACTCTTTTTTACGTCTATGGACGTGCAAAACTGGTTTAATATCTGAACGTCTGACTAGGGACTCTTTTTGACGTCTGTGGACGTGCAAAACTGGTTTAATATCTGAACGTCTGACTAGGGACTCTTTTTGACGTCTGTGGACGTGCAAAACTGGTTCAAAATCTGAACATCTGACTAGGGACTCTTTTGGACGTCTGTGGACGTGCAAAACAGATTCAATATCTGAACGTCTGACTAGGGACTTTTTTGGACGTCTATGGACGTGCAAAACTGGTTTAATATCTGAACGTCTGACTAGGGACTCTTTTGGATGTCTGTGGACATGCAAAACTGGTTCAAAATCTGAACATCTGACTAGGGAACCCTTTGGACATCTGTGGAAGTGCAAATTTGGTTTAATATCGAACATCTGAATAGGGACCCTTACTGTGGATATGTATGGATGTGCAAGAAAGCCAGGACTCCTTTTGGACAGAAGACTATTTCAGTATCTGAACCAATCTGAAATGTGTCATTGTGAAATGCAAAAAGTTTTTTGACAAATAGTCATACGAAATACTGGTAAATAAAAAAATTAAAATAATCACATTATTATGAAAATGGCAAATGATATTGCATAATAAGTTGATATTATGCAATCATTCTAAAATGAATCAATTATTTATTTGATATATGGATTAAGTAATAGAAACTGTGAAATTTTGGATGTGAATGTGTGCTCAAACTTGCACAGTGCATGCACATTTCCAGCATTAAAAGCAATTCAGTAGAATTACAACCCACTATCAAGTGGTGCAGAGCACGCTTCATGATTCTCTGGATCTTCCAAATAGGGTTGAGCCCACAAAGGGCCTAAAATGTTACAGATTTATATAAAAAATGTTGGAGTGGGATCATATGTGTATTTTTGTTTTTGTAAAGACTCCTAATTCAATGTTGATTTAGCACATATATCTCATCACAAAATGTCCTGATGTCATTGGAGGACACAGAATCCTGTACTGATGAACAAATATAGCAAATACGTATGTGTGAGATTAGGGTTAGGGTTAGGGTTAGGGTTACCCTAACCCTAGCACAAAATATTTCAATATACAGCAAAGAAGGAAAATCAGAAGCTAAATCGATAATAAAGAAAGAAGTTATGAGAATGTGGCAGGAACAATAGAGGAAACAAGGGAGGGGAACTATGTTTATAAACCCTTAAGTTGGGGTACGAAGGGGGAAATTATTGCAAGGTTACAGTTAGGGCACACTAGACCAAACAAAACTCTGCATCTAATAGGGAAGCATGATACTGGTTTATGTAATAATTGCAATGTACCTGATCAGCAGAGTATTGTTATGATGTGTAATAAATATGATAGCATAGTGAAGAGGAAAATTTAGGGCATGGGAGGGATTTTAAAAGAAATATTAAATAAATCATCAGGCCATAAAATAATGTAATATTTATTTTTAGTTTCTAAGAGCTACCAAGCTGGATAAAATCATTTGTTTTATTTATTTATTTCGTATAATGACATAGCATGTAAGCCAGAGATCATTTATAACCTGAGGGTGGCGGTAATGCACTAAAACAGTTTGCGACCGCCGTTAAAAAATCAAAGAAGAAGAATCGCACGTCACACTGCAAAGTCACCAGGAAAAGTATCCTGCCGATGAAAGAGGCTGCTGACACGTGGAGAGAGACACTGCCTTAATTGGACTAAAACCCTAAAACAGGTAAGTAAACATTAAAAAAAAATTAATTTAATATGTTATTCAGTTGAGAGATGATATCAGATGAATTGGAAGTCACACATGCCCCCTAATACCTTGAAAAACTTCTTAAAACTGCGGCAATTTGCGCGGGCACATTAACCGAAAAGTCGACAAATGCGCCCGCGCGTTCTGCTGTTTTTTTTTTGTTTGTTTTTTTTTCACATAGCAGCAAAATAGACTTAAAATACTCCGTCATTTATGGTCATACAGACTTGAAATATGGAAAAATAAACTGTAAAATGTCTTTTTTATGTGTCCACTTACAATCGAAACAAAACATTATGCTTTTGTGTGCTTTCTGCCTCTCCTTCTACATGAACTTTTTTTCTGGAGCAGGTCTCTAAACGTAAGCAAAACTCAGCAAATACACACTGTCAAGAGTAATCTTTATAATAATTTAAGTGTTTACTTTTTAATTATCTAATTCAAAACGAAAGAGAATATTCTGTTTATGTAATCTATATAAAAAGAGAGACGTTAGTCGTTCTCATGGCAACTCATTATCTGCTAATCACCCGCTGAAAGCGCGCGCTATTCAAACGTAAATATCTTTGTTCTAATATGAATCGCGTTTGTATGCGTGAATGAACGGCTCAGATGCTCGTTTACTACAATTACAACATGCTATTTTTACATGAACGTAACGCTATTATAGTTGAGCTTTTCCTTAACTATATTGCAATACTGAGATGAGTAAAAATCTGCTGAAATATGTTCATGAAATATGTTGTTTAAATAAAATGCAATGTTTTAAACGTATGCTATTACACTGCAAATTAAAATGTATACGCCCTATATTAATGTATCATAAAATATATATGCTTGAGACGAAATATGAATGTTTTTAGACAATACTAATGAATCCTTAACTTTGAAATACGTATGATAAAATTTATGCTTTTTACAAAGGAAAAATTACACTTGGAATAGTTAAAATTGTAATTGTTGTTGACTTTCATATTATTGTGTTTCATTAGTCACAATTTTGGGGAGAGGATAAATATTCCAAACCTGTCTGAAAATACAATATGATGATTAACTGCACAATTACTAGAAATGTTTACATTGGATATTATAAAATTTGCTTGCATAAAAATTTGTTTAACTTTAAACCAATTCTGTAGAATGGCCCATATATCCTATTTGAACAGGATTTGTTTCCAGGTATGACTGTGGGCTTTTGACTTTCATTTATATTAGTATTATTTTGTTAACTATATGCTAAATAAATTAAAAGCAATATACTGTGTCTGTGTGTGTGTATACATTTCTTGTCAGCAGTCTTCTTAGGTGTGTCTTCTTAGCTACAATTAAGTTTTAAGAGTTTTTATCCAGTCATCAATGGCTTATTGATCATTATAGGTATTATCAATAATTAAGTTGTTGTTGCTAGTTTGAGTCGAGAAATACACATTTCAGCATTATCATCAATAATCTGTGTGTGCATTTTCCTTGAGAACCAAGCAAGTTGACTCATGAAACCATTTGTTTATTATATCGTGATTGCATATCTCAATCACAATATTGACCTCAATAATTCCAATGACAATGACATTTTCCCCAAATCGTGCAGCCCTTGCCAGAAGTATATAGCCTAGATATCTTTACACTGTCCGCTCAGTACAACAGAGGCAGGAGCTCTGCACTGGGGTTGCTCGAGTTATATGGGCACACAACTTGCTACAAGAGCTATATCCACTATTACGAACAATAAAGTAATATTTGACAAATTTTGTCTTTCAGATTCTGAAAATGTTCAAAGGCCAATCTCAAGATACTCTGGGAGGTCTTTCTCAGAGCAAATGGTCACTTCTAGAGGTTTGTTTAATCGATTCCAGAAAACAACAGTGTCCCATGCCCCCATTTCTTTAATTCACTCTTGGCACTCTCACCCATGCTACAGTTCCTGTAGATTACCACACACATGTAATTTCTAAATGGTGAATTTGTTTCTTCAGGCTCTTTACCAACCGGCTGATGGCAAAATTCAATATGAAGGGGAAGGTGAAGAAGCAGAAACTGCCTCTGGAGACGACTAAAACTTTTGAAAGGTAAAGGTACACAAATTATGTTAGTATTATTATAATAAAATGATACCCAATTGTACTTTTTAAACTGGTAACCTACTGAACAAACTTTTAAAAAAATTGCAAATTGAAAAGCACATGCTACATGCATAAAGTTTAAAAACACAATGAACTAATTTCTTTTTTTTTTACTTTTTTTTTTACATTGTTCTATTTTAATAAATTAAAAGCACTCAGATAGACAAAAGTGAGGGTAAGCATTAAGACAATTCATCAAGACAAAGTTAATCATTCAAGGGCTGTGAGTATTTTCTCTTTGCCTTTTGTTTGATTCACATTAATGATGCCATCATCAGAAGGTTTATTAGACTGAATGCAGATCAAATAATACCAATCTCCCCTTTTCTCCAAACTATTTACACCAATTTAAGATATGAACTGTTTAAGTGAATACTCTCCAATCCGGTCATTTTGACATATTTTGTTGTGTATTTGATGGTTAAATGCGCACACAAAGCCTAAAATATAATTTCCTTGTCTAGTTGCGGTCGGTTTCGGTGCGCACACACATAAGCCACCTTGAAGTTGGAAACAGCGTCCCTTGCTCGAAATTATTGTCCATTATTACATGGCTTGGTTGAACTCTAATGTAGAAAGCGGTGTGTTATTTCTTGATAACACATCTGCTAAGTATAACACACCGTTGCCATGAAAAACAGGTTTGCTATAGACGCAGGATTCTAACCGTAGAGACGTAACGGAGTATTTTCTTTAGCAGAAGCAATACAATCCTTTTTAAATGAATAAACTCCTTTTTAAATCAATTTTTTATGTCAAATTATTAATTTATTTGGTGGGTAGCCATGTAATAAGCGGGATAATGTAGAGCGAGGCGGTTGTTATAGCGAATACAACCACTTCAGGCAGATTCAAGACCCCTCCGCATCAGCCTGCGGGGTTGTATTCGCTATAACATCCGCCTTGCTTTACATTATCCCTTACTTAAATAGCTCTTTTTTATTATCAAACAAGTAACCGCAATGCAACAGTAGAGACTGCATTTTACAACAACTCTCTTCTGCATTGCAAATATCAAAAATGCATCATAGACAGATGATTTAATATTATCTCGTATAGAAACGGCTGGCAAAGATGGAATTTGCAAGATAACATCTATATTTCATTAATAAATAGTAAGTGCATTTTCTCAATTTCTCCAGTACTGACAGCAGAACTGATAACGCTGGAGCTGGATACTTCACTGGATTACCTCTTTCTAAACTCATCTCAGGGATTAAAGTTCTCCGTCGCTACGACGGATTTCCGTTAATTGCAGCAAGTCTATGACGGATTTCCGTCATTGCGGGTTCCAGTCTGTCCTTAAAGTCTTAAATTCACTTTTCATAATTTTAAGGCCGTAAATAGGCTTTCATTTCTCAAATAGTGTAATAAATATCTTAATTTTAGTTTGAATAGGTCTTAAATTAAGGAAAGACGAGGTGTATTCACCCTGCTGAGGGGGATGTGATCAAAGCCTGGAGTGGAGCAAAAGCACGTTCCTCTCTCCACTCTAAGCACTCTGTAATCACTTCGCTCATAGTCCACTCCGGGTTTTCAATTACCGCTCACGGAAAGTGCATGTCAGGCTACAGCTGAGCGCTGAGGTAGAACTATATTTCAGTGACACACTTATAATGCAGGTAGGGCTGGGCGATATCGATATAAAAAAATATATCGATATATTTTTTAAATGCGATATGGAATTAGACCATATCACATCGATATAGTTCAAATTTGCGCTGTGATCCTTGCTCCCCGCGCCTCCGCTCCTCCTTTTCCACACTGCGTGCGTGTTTAGAGCATGTTATGTTATGAGAGGCGAATCATGACTACTTCAGAAAACCCAGCACAATAGGAACTACCAGGCAGGCAGTGACATAAGTGTACGCTGAAATAAAGTTTTTCACCTCAGAAAAACGGACTTTCTTGTCCTGTCAGCCGTTATCCTGTTCTCGTAGCGCACACTCAATTGCACGCGCAAATTCAGCGGCGCGCGCTGTATTGCTTCACTGATCAAGTGCAAAAGAAACTACGAGCATGC
Organism: Rutilus rutilus; assembly: GCF_951802725.1. Classification (NCBI taxonomy): domain Eukaryota; kingdom Metazoa; phylum Chordata; class Actinopteri; order Cypriniformes; family Leuciscidae; genus Rutilus; species Rutilus rutilus. Next base: position 33,259,008 of record NC_140218.1, read on the forward strand.
AACGCCGTTACGTTGTAAATTACACGAAATAAAAGTAATGCAGGTATGATTCTCATTCTATTCACCAGTTTCCATGTTTCATTAACAGTTATTGTTAATATTGTGTATTCACCATGGTAACTGTCGTTTCCATATAACCCCAAAATGCCACTATTTTTCTTTGTGTTATTTTTTATATTTTTAAATGACTGTAGTGGCTCATACCAACATTGTATTAACAAAAACTAGTTTGGGACTGCTATTTAATAGCTTTAGCCTAGGCCTAATGTTTACAGTGCTATGCATAAGTTTAGACACCCATACTAAAGTTGGCTAAAAAGAGGAATAAAAAATCATCTTTTGGAAACTGAACTTAATGCCTTAATTTGAAAAATTAGGAAAAATCCAACCTTAAAGGACACCAATTTTCTTTGTGAATAAATAATGTATCGTAAATAAATAAATGTTCTTCCTTAAAATACAGGGTGCATAAGTTTGGACACCCCTATGTTAAATTCCCATAGAGGCAGGCAGATTTTTATTTTTAAAGGCCAGTTACTTCATGGATCCAGGATACTATGCATCCTGATAAAGTTCCCTTGGCCTTTGGAATTAAAATAGCCCCACATCATCACATAGCCTTCACCATACCTAGAGATTGGCATGGTTGTATTTCAGTTAGCCTAATAGCTAGTTTGATTTGCATTGAGAGATGATCTTATGGAAAGTATCTCTAGGTATGGTGAATGCTATGTGATGATGTGGGGCTATTTTAATTCCAAAGGCCAAGGGAACTTTATCAGGATTCATAGTATCCTAAAAAAAAAAAAAAAAAAAAAAAAAAATCTGCCTGCCTCTATGGGAATTTAACATAGGGGTGTCCAAACTTATGCACCCTGTATTTTAAGGAAGAACATTTATTTATTTACGATACATTATTCATTCACAAAGAAAATTGGTGTCCTTAAAGGTTGGATTTTTCCTAATTTTTTAAATTAAGGCATTAAAGGTATAGCGGAGGATCTTTTTACTTCCGGGTGGATACCCTATACTATTGGTCCTCCTAATTGTCAATCATTCTGGTGAATCAATCAAACTTTTCAAAAAGTGGAGAGGGCGGGACTTATCTAAAATTCGGAAAGATCCTCCGCTATACCTTTAAGTTCAATTTCCAAAAGATGATTTTTTATTCCTCATTTTAGTCAACTTTAGCATGGGTGTCTAAACTTATGCATAGCACTGTATTTATTAGTACTAGTCTTTACTATTAGTCATATTCTTACAATTTATGTTAAGTAAAGGGGAAAAGTAACTTACTTGTGTGTTAACAAATTTTGTGTAAACGTGTTATAATTTGCATATATATATATATATATATATATATATATATATATATATATATATATATATATATATATATATATATATATATGCAAATTATTAATTATATTAGTATGTTCCATGCCTGGTTTTCATAGATTAAAATATAGCTTTTAAAATACGCCTACTGGCAATATAAAAGCGGTTTAAAACGTCTCCCCTTAAAACGCTACTGGTCTCGACTATTTAAAAAGTTAAAGGAATATGACTTGGCCTAAAAAATAAATTTCAGTCAGAAGAATTTTTTTCACTTTAATCCCTGTCATCTACAAGTAATCTAGTATTTGCTAAAATGGAAGTTATAGTATCCAAAAGCATTACATTTGGGCTGTGCTTGAGAAATTTTATTATATGCAGTCTCTCTCAATTCATGATTGCTATCTTAAATATCTTGTCACCCAAGGCCACTGTCTATTGCAGTCTTACACCTTCCTAACATACAGCGACGCGAGTTTACAGAACCCATTTTCAGTCATTTGTTTGCTGCCATATACCACACCAGTCACCATTGGTCACTGTAGTATTGCCACTTCAAGGATTAGTTCACCTCAAAATGAAAATTTCCTGATAATTTACTCACCCCAATGCCATCCAAGATATTCATGTCTTTCTTTCTTCAGAGGAAAAGAAATTAAGTTTTTGAGGAAAACATTCCAGGATTTTTCTCCACACAATGGACTTCAACGGTAACCAAATTGTTGAAGTCCAAATCAATGCAGTTTCATGCTGGACGTAGGCAGAAGTACCGCCCCGTTGTTTACAAAGTGAACTTGCGAAGACTAATACAAACCATTTTAAATAAACTGACAAAAATCCATAAATATGTCATTCAACATACAATAAATTTGAACAATCCTCCTCCACGCTTGTAAACAATGAGCCGGTATAAAAATATTGTATGTTAACTTGCAATGTTACTTATGGATTTTTTGTTTTTGTTCAACTCTTGCAGCTGCAGTCATAAAATGGGATAAAGAAGCTACAGAGGCTACAATCAAGCATCATGCAGCAGAACATCTTAAACGTGCCGTGGAGGGCATACAGGGGTGGAAATAATGAGGAATTTTACATGAGTACTGTAAGGCGCGTGTGTTTATTTCTAGTTTAGGGGACTTTATGTCTCTCTCCCCCTTTCCAACCACCCACCCCCAATCTTGGTCTGGAGTAATTTGTTTTTTGTTCACTTGGCAGTTCAGTGTAACCATTAGAGTTGTTTTATTTATCAGCCTGTTCATAATTTGCTGAAAACCTCATTAAAGATGGAAAAAAATTGTCATTTCAAACTATTTTTGCTTTTTTTTTAATCAATAATCAGATGTCACTTATTTCCAATTGCAAAAATATAAGGCTACTAAAAAGTATTTGCATGTTTTAGACAGGTGCATCAAAGGGATAGGTATTAATTTATTATTTACAATTTTAAAGCAGTAGTTCTGCACACTGCTTTTACTATGACTAGAATGAGTTTTATTGAATACCATGTTGTCATCCAACCTTGGAACAAAAGCCTGTTTGATGACCAAAACATGGTTTAATAAAGCTAATAGTAAAGCTAATTTCGTTTGTGCATCTTAAAATTTTGTATGAATGTTCTTTAGACGTCTGTAAGTGACGTTGAAATGACGTTGTGAAAACTTTCATTTACAATATTGTAAAGATGTTACTTGGACATCAAAAATCAACATTTAAAAGAGATGTCTAATGAACGTTCACTATGTACGTCAATAGTGAACGCTAAAAAGACGTTTAAAAAAGACGTCAAAAACTTTCATTCTGGCTCTTCAGCGGACGTCTTCTGAACGTTCACTTTTTATGTCAGTTGGACGTCAACAGTGAACGTCAAAAAGACGTCTAAAAAAAGACGTCATAAAAACTTTCATTCTGGCTCTTCAGCGGACGTCTTCTGAACGTTCACTTTTTATGTCAGTTGGACGTCAACAGTGAACGTCAAAAAGACGTCTAAAAAAAGACGTTCAAGCTGACTCTTCATTGGACGTCTTTTGAACGTTCACCTTTTATGTCACTTGGACGTCAACATTGAACGTCAAAAAGACGTCATAAAAACTTTCATTCTGGCTCCTCAGCGGACGTCTTCTGAACGTTCACTTTTTATGTCAGTTGGACGTCAACATTGAACGTCAAAAAGACGTCTAAAAAAGACGTCATAAAAACTTTCATTCTGGCTCCTCAGTGGACGTCTTCTGAACGTTCACTTTTTATGTCAGTTGGACGTCAACAGTGAACGTCAAAAAGACGTCTAAAAAAGACGTTCAAGCTGACTCTTCATTGGACGTCTTTTGAACGTTGACTTTTTATGTCACTTGGACGTCAACATTGAACGTCAAAAAGACGTCTAAAAAAGACGTCATAAAAACTTTCATTCTGGCTACTCAGTGGACGTCCTCTGAACGTTCGACAAAGACGTTGTAATGATGTCGTTTGGACGTGTCTGTGCTCAGTGGGCAGTAACGGTTCAACACGAATATAAAATTCTAATTGAATTGTGTGATCAAAGCTGAATTTCCAGCATCTGTTAGGCTACTTGAGTCTTCAGTGTCACATGATCCTTCAGAAATCATTCTAATATGATACATGAATAATGGTCAAAAAGCATTGATTGTAATTGTCAATGTTGAAAACAGCAATTTAAATAAAAAAGAAATGTTTTTTTTTTTTTAAAAGATCGTCGTGCCACGATGGGAGTATACCCGCCCAGATCAGCCGATCCATCTAGCGATCAATGGGGTGGCGACAGCCTGCTCGCCCTCAACGACAATTATATAAAGCGCGCGAGTTCTATTTATAGGGCAGACACGACCTGTGTTTCTCTTCGACGGTGACTGTATATTCAAGCTGCGATTTTTCACGTTGCGTATACTCGCGACGAGGTCGTGTTAAACACGACAAGAACACAAATTGTACGTTTATCCGTTAAAACAGTCTGTATTTCCCACAATGCTTCTGCTTTGCAGCTGCTATTGGCGTACGTCACGATTTCTAAGCGCTGCTATTGGCGTACGTAATGTTTACGCCACGATTATTAAGTATGTAAGGCGAACGGAACGGAACAGTTCAAATAACTCTAAATTAACATTGTGAGTTACATTTTATAAACAATATTGTCAATATTGTTTGTTTTCCCTCTATTTTGCTGACGAGAATTTCAAAATAAAGCCATACCAGAGTCTCAATGCAACAGACAGCGGTTCGAACCGTCAATTTTGTGAACCGTTACAAGCCTAATCCTATATAATTATAAATTCAATTGTTATAATATTTTACAATTTTACTGTTTGTTGTTGTATTTTTCGAAACTTGAAACCTGTGTGTGTGTGTGTGTGTGTGTGTGTGTGTGTGTGTGTGTGTCAGTTGGATTTTAAAATGTTTTTGAAATAAGTCTCTTATGCTCACCCAGCCTGCATTTATTTGATTAAAATATAAACAACAGTAGCCTACATTAGGGGTGCGCAATATTGACAAAAATATGTCTAGATATTTTCAAAGTTTTGTTGATAATAATTAGATGATATTTTACTGATTGTGTTTTTGTACTGGTATCCTGGCTGGTTTAGCCCTGTTGTTGACAGAAGACTCATGAAGATATTCATATTTTGTAAATCAAAACTGGCATTAGCCTAGCCTACTATATTTAGGCTACTAGGGGTGTAACGATTCGTTTTAACAACGATTCGATTCGTATCGCGATTCGTGGTTGTCGATACGATTCAAGGACGATATTGGTTCATTTAGAACGATACGATCCGAAACGATTCAGTGACTTGAAATCGATTCAGTGACTTTTTAGCCAAAAATTCTTGAAAGGGAATCAGGTATCAATTAATTATGCGCGTGCAATTAAAGAGTGCACGCTACGAGCACAGTATAACGATGACAGGACATGGGATTTCGTTTTTCTGAGGTGAGAGACTTTATTTCGTTATGAAAATAATGTCTCAGGGAGAGCAAGGCGGCAATCGCTCTGATTGGATCGCGTGTCCTTGCTGAATCGCCAGGTTGTGCAGTTGCCGCAGCACAGCCAATCAGCATGCTTCAGCCAGCTATGATGTGCTCGCTGTGCAAAAATAAAGGCCTCAATATTCTCGAGAAAAGAAGTTTTCCCATAGCGTTTGCAACGCAATACGAGTAAACCGTTCTCGAAGGCCATTCTTGTTTGCCGTAAACCGACTGACCCTGTCAATTTAGGACGACCCAATTATTATGATTTTTTTCCTTTTAGTCCGACTGACTTGCCGGTTGTAAATTTGCGTTAAGACCGACCGATTTCTTTTTACTCTTCAAACAACTAATACAAATGCAATAAAATAAAAGGCTAACACTTTATAATAACTGCACGCTATTAATCTTTAGTTAAGCATTAGAAAACAGTTAATTCATAATTTATAAAGCATTAATAGACATTAATAAGCAGTTTATAAATACAGCTATAAATTATTTATTCTTGATTTAAAAGCATATCTATAATGTGTTTAATAATTGTATTTTCATACTTTATTAATGATCAATTTATCATTTCTAAATGAAGTATTGCATTATTTACAAACCAGTTATTTAGGAGTTGTCAGTGGTTCGTAAGATCACTTATGAAATAATATTAATTATATTTTAGTAAGTAATATTATTTTATTGTGACCACGTCTTTAAATTACTATTGGGCAAGTCCAGCGTTATGGACGTGACATTTGCAGTCAAAACTTGAAATATAAATTCTCAGAAAATGCATTTAATACCAATATATTGAAACATCTGTTCCCCTTAATCACCCTTACAAACATTTACCATGAATGTACTGTAGTAATTTACCATGGGTTGGGCAGAAATGTGCAATATTTATATTGAATACTATGTAGTAATAAATAAATATAGTAAATATATATATATATATATATATTTACTATAATATTATATAGTATAATAGTAAATATAGTGATTTATATTGCATTAGATTTATTAGGTGAGTAGAGGAATATATAATAAATTTTTGTTATGAAATTATGTCAGTTTCTTTGTAAAGGTGCGAATAGTTTTTAACTTGTGTTTAGGCATTTTTTATACAGTGGGTGTGGCGTGTGAGTAGCCTGTGGTTATCAAGTCTCACTGTCAGAATATTTTCATTTAAGCATAACAATTATAAATAAAATAATAATTATTTCTCACTAACAGCTACGAGTTTGTATAATTAATTTATTTGTTCCAAGGAAAATAGTTGTACACAGCTGTAAATTATCAAGTTTTTATTTATTATGGTTTTATATATCTGCATATTGTTGGGTACCACATTTCCAAGTAAATACCATACTTTTTTAGGGTTACTTTAACTTATTTATTGAAACCGTTATGTTTCAATAAATCAGCTAAACCCCCAAACCACCGGCCCACCTCAACTTTTCGATTTGATAATCCGGCCCTCGAATGAAGCTAATTGAATAGCCCTGACGTACAGCCTAGTAGTTGGCTAACAGTTACAGAAATACCTTTAAAGACTTTAAAGCTCTCCTGTTATCCGAATGGTTTTCTTAATAGGCTATATTTTCTGATTTCACGTTGAAGAATAAAAAAAAGAGGTTTGGTTTTACTCTATATTTGCATTTATGTATATGATATTTAGTGAAAAATGTTTAGACTTCAGTGGTCTCGCCAAGTTACAAAACGAAATGAGTCCATCCCTTTGGAAGATTCAGCTCGAAGGCCGGTTAGCGCCCTCTGGAGGAAGACACCATATTGTAACAGGGACAGAGAGGCTTGTAAATCAAGGCCGCGGAACGACAGTCTCAAAAGATTCCACAGATAAAAGCGCATATGCAGGGGCATTGTTAAGGCAGAACACCAATGCAAAAGATTTGCTGTGCATGAAATTCTGGTACAGATAAAGCATTTGTGGATTGTGAGCAAAGCAATTAATGTGAGTAAGGACAATTGCATGATTGCCGTGTGTGTGTGTATCGCAGTGTGTGTGTGTGGATCTCTCGCGTACATTCGTGGATCGCTGTGTTTGTGGATCTGTCGCATGCACTTGTGGATTGATTTGTGCGTGTGGATCTCTCGCGTGCATTTGTGGATTGGTGCGCGCGCATGTGAATCTCTCGCGTGCATTTGTGGATTGGTGCGCGCGCATGTGGATTTCTCGCGTGCATTTGTGGAAGGTTTTGTATGAGGTGCCCTATGTTCGTGAGTGACTTTAGGTGTGACGTTGTGCATTTCATATGTATTAGTTTGAGCATTCAGCAGTATACATGTATGTGTGACTACTTAGTATATGTGTATGCAAGCGTTTCATATATGTGTGCGTGAATGAAGTTTGATTTAATTATTTTATGGCGCCTCATATTTATTCAGCTAATGCGTGTCCTGTTTAAAATGTGCAATGCTCAAATCAAATGCAAAGACAGCGCATCACTAATAGAAGCCCCTGTTTCTGTGGGATTTAGTATCATATTTGGATATTGCAATAATAAATTAAGTGGCCTAAATGTACACACAATGTTCCTATATATAGGAATATAAGAAACCCAATATATTGTTGTTGTTTTTTTTACTGTTTTTCTAGGGGTTTCTTAATTTTAGACTAGTTGACCAGCACACATTATGCAATACAATATTAATGCGTGTCCCGTCCTGTCCCACTGATTACACTCAAAAAATTATTTCAAGGTTGGCAGGTCTGTATTTTGTCTCTCCAATTCACCTATCAAGTCAAGTCAAGTCACCTTTATTTATATAGCGCTTTTTACAATAAAGATTGTGTCAAAGCAGCTTCACATTGATAACATGAAAATAATACAACAAAATTTGTTTCTAGAAGAAAATTGCATCATCGTCCACCCTTAATAAGGCAGATCAATAATATTGTTTAATATTAAATGTCCCCAACTAAGCAAGCCAAAAGCCAAGGCAACAGTGGCAAGGAACCAAAACTCCATCAGATGACAGAATGGAGAAAAAAAACCCAGGCTCAGTCGGGGGCCAGTTCTCCTCTGGCCAACGAGCGAACAGTGTCTGATTATGATCCAGACAGCGTTACAGGTCAGAAGTCAGATTGGTCGATGAGGCCTTCACAGGGCTGATGAGGCTGGCACTTCAGGATGCGTCTTGGTTAGGTCCAGGTGCAGATCCACCATCTGATCTGGATACGGCCAGGGTCCACCTCACTTCAGGAAACGGAGAGACTGGTTGACACTTCAGTACTGTGTTGTCGTCGCGTCCAGGCGCAGGTCCTTCATCGAATCTGGATACGGCCTGGATCCGGCGTAAGAGGAGAGACTAGTTGACACTTCAGGACTGCGTTGTCGTCGCATCCAGGCGCAGGTCCTTCATCAGATCTGGATCCGGCGGACTGCGGTAAACCTTGGTATAAACAGAGAGACTAATATTAGCGTAGACGCCATTCTTCTTATGATGTAATGAGTACATCAGGATTTATGGGAAGTGTTCCCGGTTCCGGCTGGCCTAATCTATGCAGCCTAATATGGAATTATAGAAGTCTATAATGTGTTAGTCATGTTAGGTCAAAGAGATGTGTTTTTAGTCTAGCTTTGAACTGATAGAGTGTGTCTGCTTCCCGGACAATGTTAGGAGGACTGTTCCAAAGTTTTGGTGCTAAATAGGAGAAGGATCTACCGCCAGCAGTCGCTTCTGATATTCTAGGTATTTTCAACTGGCCGGAATTTTGAGATCGCAATAGACGTGAAGGACTATAATGTGTTAAGAGCTCGCTCAAGTACTGCGGAGCTAAACCATTTAGTGCTTTGTAAGTAATCAGCAGTATTTTACAATTTATACGATGTTTAATAGGGAGCCAATGCAGTTTTGACAGAACAGGGCTAATATGGTCATACTTCCTGGTTCTGGTAAGAACTCGAGTTGCTGCGTTTTGGACCAGCTGTAATTTGTTTATTAAGCGTGCAGGGCAACCACCCATTAGAGCATTACAATAATCTAGCCTTGAGGTCATGAACGCATAAACTAATTGTTCCGCATTTGTCAATGAGAGCATATGACGTAATTTAGATATATTTTTAAGATGGAAAAATGCGGTTTTACAGATACTAGACACGTGACTTTCAAATGAAAGATTGGTATCTAAGAGCACACCCAGGTTCCTAACCGACGACGAAGACTTGACAGAGCAGCCATCAAGTGTTAGACAGTATTCTAGGTTATTATGTGAGGACGTTTTTTGTCCAATAATTAGAATCTGTTTTTTCAGAATTTAGAAGTAGGAAATTACTAGTCATCCAACTTTTTATATCAGCTATGCATTCCGTTAATTTTGTGAATTGGTAAGTTTCGTCTGGGCGTGAAGAAATATAGAGCTGAGTATCATCAGCATAACAGTGAAAACTAATGCCATGCTTCCTAATGATATCTCCTAAGGGTAGCATGTACAGAGTGAACAGCAACGGTCCTAGTACTGAGCCTTGTGGTACGCCATACTGAACTTGTGATCGATAAGACATCTCTTCATTTACTACTACAAACTGATAACGGTCAGATAAGTATAATTTAAACCATGCTAATGCAATTCCACTAATGCCAACATAATTTTTGAGTCTATTTAAAAGAATGTTGTGGTCGATAGTGTCAAATGCAGCACTAAGATGATAGGAGCAAATCATTTGTGACTCTAATGAGAGCTGTCTCAGTACTATGGTACGGTCTAAATCCTGACTGGAAATCATCGCAGATATCATTTCTTTCTAAAAAGGAACATAGTTGTGAGGATACTGCCTTTTCTAGTATCTTTGACAGAAAAGGTAGATTCGAGATCGGCCTGTAATTGACTAATTCTGTAGGATCAAGTTGCGTTTTTTTAACAAGCGGTTTAATCATAGCCAGCTTAAACGTTTTTGGTACATATCGTAGTGACAAAGATGAATTAATGATATTAAGAAGAGGATCTGTGACCTCTGGAAGCTTAGTCGGTATAGGGTCTAACATACATGTCGATTTAGATGATTTAACGAGTTTAGTAAATTCTTCCTCTCCTATAGCAACGAATGAATCAAATTTTTCCTCAGGGAGACTACAATGCACTGCCTGTTGCGATACTGTAGTAGACGGTTGCATAGTTATAATTTTCTGCCTGATATTATCAATCTTGTTAGTAAAGAAGTTCATAAAGTCATTACTGCTGTGCTGCTTGGAAACATCTGGGGTTGAAGATTTATTTTTCGTTAGTTTAGCCACTATTTCAAATAAACACATAGGGTTTCGTTTATTTTCTTCTAACAGGTTTGAAAAATAAGCAGATCTAGCAGCTTTTAAGGCCTCTCTATGCAATCGAGCTCTCTTTCCATGAAATGCGAAATACCTCTAGTTTTGTTTTCTTCCAGTTGCGCTCCATTTTTCTGGCTGCTCTCTTAAGGGCCCGAGTGTGCTCGTTGTACCACGGCGTTGGACTATTTTCTTTAATTTTCTTTAAGCGCAAAGGAGCAACTGTGTCTAAAGTGCTGGAAAAGAGAGAGTTAAAGGTTTCTGTCGCAATATCTAGTTCTTCTAAGCTATCCGAGATGATGAAACTGATCAGGAAGATCATTAATAAAGCAATCTTTAGTGGCAGAAGTGATGGGTCTAACATATTTGTAACACGGAGTCGGCTTTGCAGCCTTGGCTAAATGAAGTTTACACGAGACTAGATCTGAGATGTCATCGCTCTGCTGCAGAATTTCAACGGCATCAACACTGATTCCATGTGATAATATTAGATCTAGAGTATGATTACGACGATGAGTAGGTCCTGACACGTGTTGTCTAACTCCAAGATCAGAATGTCTTTAAATGCCAATCCCAATGCATCTTTTTCGTTATCTACATGTATATTAAAATCACCAACAATTAGTACTTTATCTGCAGCCAATCTGATAGAAAATCAGCAAATTCTTTGATAAAGTCTTTATGGTGCCCTGGTGGCCTGTATACAGTAGCCAGCACAGATGTTAAACCTGATTTATCATTTACACTAGAAAGTGTTACATTTAGCAACAACACTTCAAAAGAATTATATTTAAAACAAGACTTCTCAGTAATTCTGAAGATATTACTATAAATTACAGCAACACCTCCCCCTTTGCCTTTCAGACGAGGTTCATGTTTATAACAGTAATCTTGCAGGGTGGACTCATTTAAAGCGGGGCTCAGTAACTTCGGGATTTCTTCGCTGTATTCTCGCTTTTTGCTCGCAGGTTTCTCTCTAGAGCTCCCCCCACAGCTTCGGAATAGATATTTGACAACACTGTTGTAAAAACTCGTTGGTGATTCTCAGACACCAGAGGCTAGTAGATCAACGACATCAAAGCAGATGGGACATTCTTTAAAACATGTTCTTCATTCGGGTTCGAACAGCGTGAGGGAGCGCAATAATGACGGCATTTTAGCAGATTTCTTTTGGCCGTAAAGCAATTGTTTACATCGCGAGACCTGATATCACGCGAGACTTCCTGATGCGGCGGCCCGCCGGCTCAAAGTTGCAAGTGCGTATTTTCCGCTCACGGGCACCAGGGGGGTGCGAAACGACCACCATTTAACCCGAAATAAGTAATGTAACCATTCCAATGACTCCGAAGCTGTTCAGTTAAGGTAAAAAAGTTACTTAGTTCACCTTTAAAGTAATATAATTGTCTGGTTTTAGCCAGGTTTCTGTCAAACACAGCACATCTAGATTATAGTCTGTAATCATATCATTAACAATGAGTGCTTTTGAAGTAAGGGATCGAATATTCAGCAACCTCAAGCTTTATCATTTGTTCATCCGTATTATATCTGTTTTTTATTAGTTGAACATCAATAAAAATTTTAACCTAAGATAGCTAGCAGCAGCTAGCAGACGGTCGGTTAAGCCAGTCTGTCTGCTTCCTGACCTGAGCCCCAGGGGCCGGTTTCACAAAGCTATTTTAGACCGGTCTATAGTGTTAGACGAGTCTAAAATTTGCTCATAGACTAGTCTAATGCAAGTTAGACTGTTTCACAAAAATAAAGACTGACTTAATTTAGACCAAAAAAATGTGACACCTTACCCCCAGGCTAACTTAGGTCTAAAGGGGGTCGCACACCGGACGAGAAGCGCCACGCCGTGTCTAGGACAACTCGAGGTATCGCACACCGGACGCGCATTTTCTCAGTTTATGGCCAACAATATTGTTATGTTTAAAGCGGGGCTCAGTAACTTTTCTTCGCTGTATTCTCGCTTTTTGCTCGCAGGTTTCTCTCTAGAGCTCCCCCACAGCTTCGGAATAGATATTTGACAACACTGTTGTAAAAACTCGTTTGCTATTCTCAGACACCAGAGGCTAGTAGATCAACGACATCAAAGCAGATGGGACATTCTTTAAAACGTCTTCTTCATTCGGGTTCGGACAGCGTGAGGGAGCGCAATAATGACGGCATTTTAGCAGATTTATTTTGGCCGTAAAGCAGTTGTTTACATCGCGAGACCTGATATCACGCGAGACTTCCTGACGCGGCGGCCCGCCGGCTCAAAGTTGCAAGTGCGTTTTTTCCGCTCACGGGCACCAGGGGGGTGCGAAACGACCACCATTCAACCCGAAATAAGTAATGTAACCATTCCAATGACTCGGAAGCTGTTCAGTTAAGGTAAAAAAGTTACTTAGTTCACCTTTAAAGGGATAGTTCGCCCAAAAATGAAAATTCTGTCATCATTTACTCACCCTCAAGTTGTTCCAAACCTGTATGAGTTTCTTTGTTCTGCTGAACACAAAGGAAGATATTTGGAAGAATGTTTTAATCAAACAGATCTCGGTCCCCATTGACTTCCATAGTAGGAAAAAATATATACTATAGTAGTCAATGGGGACCGAGATCTGTTTGGTTACAAACATTCTTCGAAATATCTTCCTTTGTGTTCAGCAGAACAAAGAAACTCATACAGGTTTGAGGGTGAGTAAACGATGATAGAATTTTCATTTTTGGGTGAACTATCCCTTTAAAGACATTATGGAATTAAGATAATGTCTGTACTATGTTATGATTGTGAAGTCAGTATACATTAACGACGATTTGAGACAAATAAGGGACAAAAATGTAAATAGCGCGGCAGGATTTTGAACAAGGTCCTGAGCCGTTGATGGGCGGCGCGGACAGACGGCGAATGGCGCGCGCAGGTTTGCACTGCGTTGAGATTTTATGCAACAGGAACTTTTCTGAATGCTGTTGGTGACACAGTGGGTCTCAGCAAAGCTTCTGTGTCACGGGTGGTATACAGGGTATCTTTTACCATGTTTTTATATCTTTTCCGTATGTCTTTAACGCTCCGCTCAACGATCGGATTAACGCTGTTAACTGTCGAAGCAATCTTTTTCCAAATTAAACATTTCTTCTTGTTACTACATTCTCCGCTAAATTTCCCTAGTAAAATGTCCTTGTAACTGTTATACTCCTCCAACAAACACATATGTTCCGCTGGGGTAAACTGCACTGAGCGGTCGAATGCGCTTACTCGATCCGCCATGTTTTTTTGTTTGGAAAATGTCTTATTTTACCCAGAATGCATTGCAGTGTAGTCCTGTATACATATACACATATATACTTCCTTTCCTGTCGTGGAGGAGGATCTTTTCCATATTAATCCGCTTGGCTGGATCCCTTTCCATGCATGAAGAGATCAGATCCCTGCATTCTGTGAAGAGGGGAGAGATGTCCAGTTATTATTGGAAGTGTTAGACTTTGTGTAACTGATCATATTATTTTAAGCAGTAATAAAAGTTTCTGTATGACCCGTCCACATGCTCTCACCTTTGGAAATGTCTTCTGTGTACCAGGGCTCACCAAACATCTGAGGGAGGTTCCTGCCAGGATACTTCCCAGACAGCATCTTGAACATCAGTACGCCTGAAGAATACACCGTTGCAGGCTTGCCATGAAAGCCACATAACTGGCAAGAAGTATTTGAGGGTGGGGTTTGGGGGGTTACTTACGTTTTGTTGTCAGTTTACTTTTGGATTAAAGTTTGTTGAACGTTTGCCCGGTTCCTGCCTCCTCCTTTCTTGAGCCTTACATATTGCTCAAAATATAATTAGAAATACTTTTAAAAGAAGCATGCAACATGTAAAAGCTGCCTTGAATTATATAACAGGTAATTATAAATAAAAATATATATTTTTAGATAAATATTTTTTTCTTCATTTGCATGTGCATGTAAGCTGTGCTTTAACCTGTAATTGCATCTATGGATATATACACATATATACTTCCTTTCCTTACCTTTTTTACCTTTTTACCTACTCTCTGGGTTTCTTTTGTTTCTCGTTCTTCCTCTCATGACGGTATCTTATTTCCAAACATTTTTAGGTGAGGATCGATACCTGGAACCAGTCGTGGAGGAGGATCTTTTCCATATTAATCCGCTTGGCTGGATCCCTTTCCATGCATGAAGACATCAGATCCCTGCATTCTGTGAAGAGGGGAGAGATGTCCAGTTATTATTGGAAGTGTTATACTTTGTGTAACTGATCATATTATTTTAAGCAGTAATAAAAGTTCCTGTATGACCCGTCCACATGCTCTCACCTTTGGAAATGTCTATTATTGCGTCCTTGTATGGGAGCTATAGTTATAACCTCAGGTGGCGAAACGATTTTAAGATAATGTTTCTCTTTTTCCGCATTCTGTTCTGCAATATATAAAAGCAGTTATCTAACTTGGTGACATTACACATTGAATGAAATATCAGTAAAACTTAACTTTGTTTGTAGTGACTACTTTGACTTTCCTTTATGCCGGAAGGGAGGGGAGGAGGGAGGAGACGGGATGAGGAGGAGGGATGGTCGAGCTAGCCTCCGTTTTTTTGACAACAATTCGAATGTCAACAAGAAGTAACGTCTCCCGACATCGCTTAGAGCACCTTTAAATAGCACAGATCAATGATATTACTAAAAGTCAAGAGATAAAACACAGATCGAGAGATATAAAACAATTTAAGCAATTTTTCACCACAAATGTAACAGAAATACTAGTCGGATCGCTTGTTGTTTTTTTTTCTGAATGTTTTTGTCAGCGTAGAAACTTGCAAAGATAACTGCTATTGTTTTGGCCCTCTATAACTCTCTCGTCTCTGTCTCTCCTCATCCTTCCGTCTCCTTTTCTCTCTCCTCGTCTGTCCCCCCCCCCCCCAGGTGCTGCGGCTGCCGTGATGGACTCGAGAGGCAATGGGGGAATGTGGCAAGCAGGGAACGGAGCACAGACGGTGGTGTGATTGCTAATGAGCTTCACCTGCGTCTCGAGTCCCACGGAGGAGTTCCAGAAGGATAAAAGGAGGAGTGACGACAATGGAAGACGAGAGAGGACTAGGCCTGGGTTTTAAGTTGTTGTTTAGTTTTCATTTATGCGGCAGTCGTCCGGTAGGGGCTTACTTACATTTTGTTGTCAGTTTACTTTTGGATTAAAGTTTGTTGAACGTTTGCCCGGTTCCTGCCTCCTCTTTTCTTGAGCCTTACATATTGCTCAAATATAATTAGAAATACTTTTAAAAGAAGCATGCAACATGTAAAAGCTGTTTTTAATTTATATAACAGGTAATTATAAATAAAAATATATATTTTTAGATAAATATTTCTTTCTTCATTTGCATGTGCATGTAAGCTGTGCTTTAACCTGTAACTGCATCTGGATATATACACATATATACTTCCTTTCCTTACCTTTTTTACCTTTTTACCTACTCTCTGGGTTTCTTTTGTTTCTCGTTCTTCCTCTCATGACGGTATCTTATTTCCAAACATTTTTAGGTGAGGATCGATACCTGGAACCAGTCGTGGAGGAGGATCTTTTCCATATTAATCCGCTTGGCTGGATCCCTTTCCATGCATGAAGACATCAGATCCCTGCATTCTGTGAAGAGGGGAGAGATGTCCAGTTATTATTGGAAGTGTTATACTTTGTGTAACTGATCATATTATTTTAAGCAGTGATAAAAGTTCCTGTATGAGCCGTCCACATGCTCTCACCTTTGGAAATGTCTTCTGTGTACCAGGGCTCACCAAACATCTGAGGGAGGTTCCCACGAGGATACTTCCCAGACAGCATCTTGAACATCAGCACGCCTAAAGAATACACCGTTGCAGGCTTGCCATGGAAGTTTTGATGGTCGACCCACTCAGGAGGAGCATAAACTCTTGTGCCTGGAAGAAAGAACAAGATTTCGCCCATTGCAATGAATTTGTATTTCCATAGGGTTTTTTCCATTTATTCACTATAGATTTGTGGAATAATACGTACCACTGAATTTCGAGTAAGAAGACTTCTTCAAGCGTTCGCTACAACCGAAGTCTATCAGTTTGACCTGCAAGGTGTTTGGGTTGATGAGCAGGTTTTCAATCTTGATGTCACTGTGGAAGACGCCCCTCTCACTGCATATTCTTGCAGCAGTGACAACCTGACGCATCACAGCTCGTGCCGTCGACTCCTTCAGTACGCCACCATTTTGCAGTAAAAACTGCCTCATATCTTCACATGGCATGGGGCGCTCTAAGACCAGGATATATTCCTCTGGTGTCTCGTACCAGTCCAGCAGCTTTAGAATTTGAGGAACACTGGGACCTTTGTTCATAAGAGCCATCATGGCGACCTCATTTGGAAGGGATTTGCCAAATAGACCCTACAGGAGAGATAATAGTTATACAAAAGTGAGATAATTAGGGGACATGGTTACATTTAAACGAATTACTAAAAAAAGATGTCCTGCATTTGGGTAAGTATAGGTTTGAAGAGTTAAGTCATTGAAATACTGGAAATAGTTACTAAAGTTTCGCTCACATTTACTGTCGAATTTTGTCATTTTAATGGGAACTGGTGCAAAATGCCCGTGCAAAAATAAGTTTTTGTGTGTGTTTTTAGTAATTGTTGGTTTCTTGGTAAAGAAAAGACATTTTTACTCAAATTATTTTTGATTTATCACGTTTTGGAACCAAACTGTAATATTCAGAAGTAACCAGTGAAGCTGACAGAGTGTTTTGTTTAATTGTCCTAATATTAATGTGACTGTGTACTCTAAGAGTAATGAAACGAAGAGAGGAATTGCTTACTTACAATACGGACACTTTCCATGGCTTCTGTCTTCGGCGCATATTTGATTGCCACCTGTTCTCCAAGGGAAAGAAAAAATAAGATTTTTTGTTTTACAATTAATTAACTATATGTGCAGAGGTCACATGATTCCAGTAATTAACCTTGATGTAACTTTTAATGAATTTAAATTCCAACTTCCAAGAGTGCAAAAAAATAACCTTTTGTGAATCAGACAAACGGATCCCTTCGTAGACGCATCCATATGATCCTCTGCCCAGTTTTTTCATCGTTTCATAGTGCTGCGAGATGTCCCCTGTTAAAAAAAAAGAGGGACATACTACATTTACAGTATAAACCACAAAAAAATCAAATAAAATGCAGACTAAAGATAGCTGTGGAATGGACACATTATTGTGGCGCCTCACACAACCAAAATCCATCCTCAGTTCACATTTTCATTTGGATCATAAAGACAATGTCCAGAAAAAGATGTTAAAACGGAGGTACTTTTTGCACATTTTATGAGTCATGTTGGGGCTTGTTATATAAACTGACCTGTCTTTCCCTTTGAACTTATATGGATGATTTCATCCTCATTCTTCCAAGAAATGTCATCCGATGTCGAAGCTGAGTTGTTGTTCTCCTCAGCCAGAGAAGGATTGCTATTGTGTGTGCTGATTTGCTCTTTCCTGGAAGTGTCTTGATCATCATCTGGCACTCTGGTGAGAGACGACACACAGCTGTGCTTGCTGTGAACTGAGGTGATGTTCTCCTCAGCCAGAGAAGGACCACTGTTTTGTGTGCTGATGTCCCTTTGCTCTTGCCTGGAAATGTCTTGATCGTCATCTGGCCCTCTGGTGAGACTGAGAGACGACACACAGCTGTGCTTGCTGTGAACTGAGTTGATGTTCTCCTCAGTCTCAGATGGCACAGTCAGAGAAGGACCACTGTTTTGTGTGCTGATGTCCCTTTGCTCTTGCCTGGAAGTGTCTTGATCATCATCTGGCACACTGGTCAGAGAAGGCACACAGCTGTGCTTGCTGTACACTGAATTGTGTTCAGTGTTGCTGTTCTGTTCAGCTTCCCCATCAGAGCATCTCTCAGGCTGTTGGCTGCTGCACTGACTCTGTTGGGCTTCAGTGGAAGTTTTCTTGGATTTCCGAGAGAAAACCCATCTAAAGCACCCCCCTTTCTTCTTCTTCTTCTTCTCTACTGTCTCTGGGACAGGCCTTGGTGACACAGATGCAGTAGCATCTTCCTTTACAATGTAACTGCCAGATTGACCCATGTTGCTCCAGATGTTTCTCTGATGTTCTGTCACTAACTTATCACAAGTCCACTGAACGTAAATAGCACGGATCGAACGAATGAAATACAAAAAATCACGAGATAAAACACAGATCGAGAGATATAAAACAATTTGAGCAATTTTTCACCACACATGTAACAGCAAATCTAGTCAGATCGCTTGTACAGCTAGAAAACAACTGATCTACTCTAAAACCTGAGAAGAGTCTGTGACGTCAAAGTAGTGAAGCCAAGCCATGGGCGACTCCGTCTGTGACGTCACAATTAGTGACGCGCGTTCGCCAAGGTTATTTTTTGAATGTTTTTGTCAGCGCAGAAACTGGCAAACAATAACCGCTGTTGTTTTGACACAAAATATATATCTTTATAAACTTATATGTAAGGGATAATCCATGGCTAGCTGTGGATTTATTGTTTTACCAAAATTAATCAAAAGTGCCCCTCTCAAATATCAGCGATAATATTGTGGTCAATAAAACAAAATCAATTTGATTATAATTTAATTAACATGACAAAGTACGTGCAAAACTAAAGTAACCCAAATTCACCTTTATTTTTATGTATCTGTCAGTCTGAGAAGGTGAAATTGCCACACGTGGATCGAGCAGATCTGCAGACTCGCGGGTGTCGATCATCAAGTGGCTTCCGCATTGTGCCACTCGCATCCAGTGTAAACACGGAATATATATATATATTTAATAATATCAAATACATACACGGATGGCTCATTGTTCGTAGTTGATCTGCATGCAATTTGACAAGCATTAAAACCATTGTTGCATTTTCCCCTTACCAGTACATGTGAAAACAAAAACAGTTTTACCTTTAAGAGATTTTGCATTGGTTAATGCAGTTTCACTGATCCATTTTGTCTTACTACATAAATATTTACGAGGGACACTTAGCTTCTTTCTTTTTTTGCTTTCAGTACAGAATAAAATATAAGCATGACATAAATGGATTTATTTAAATAATGCTTTCAATGATTTTACTCTTAGATACAAATGTCTGAATATACAAATACAAATAATGTAAAAATGCTTTAAATTTGTTTGTTTGCTTGATTGATTCCTCAGTAGAAAAAAAAAATACATGCAAAAAATGCCAGACAAGTTGTACATTTGAGGTAAACCTCCTTTGAAAGTCAAACTGGAAAGTCTACCTGCTGATTAAAGCACTGGTAAAGAAAACCCTTGTAGATGTATGAGGAAGAAGCCTTAGGAGAAAACAATATACAAATGTTCATTTGATTCATATTACCTCACAGATTTAATGCCATTTACGTTCCAACTTTAAAACCATCTTTAAATATATTTTTAAAAAAAATGAAGGACACAATTTAATGTAGTAACTGCTGAGAGCATAAAGGTGAATAAAGTCACAAATAAGGTCCAGTAACGACTCTGGCTTTCGCTGATGACCTGGTGCTGATTGGAGGATCTTGGAGCAATATGACCCACAGTTTACTCCTGCTGGACGAGTTCTGTCAGAACACCTACACGAAATTTCCCTTCCCTAGGAAGTGTTGTAGCTACCATAATACCGGGTCTAAAAGATTATAATGAGCTTTAATAGAACAATTAAAACATTTGCAATGAACAAGGAACAGATCATGCATGGCAGACAGTGGTCTGGAATGCATATTTATTATTTTATTGCATATTTCATATTTCATGAAACATTGATGGCCAGCTGGGTGTGGGAATGAAGGTGGACTAGAGGTAGATCCGTGCATCTGAGGATCAACTATCTCCTAAGCTGTTTGGTAGAGAAAAGAAAATGAAAAAGATGTTAGAGCATTCTATAAGGAAAGTTACTGTGGGTTAAAGGTATAGCGGAGGATTGTTTACTTCCGGGTGGATCACCTATACCAGCGGTCCCCAACCTTTTTTGCGCCACGGACCGGTTTAATATCAGACAATATTTTCACGGACCGGCCTTTAAGGTGCGGCGGATAAATACAACAAAATATAAAAAATATATAAAAAACAATTAAATATAATAATAAACGTGAATCCAATGTGTAGGCTTACTTGCAATTTTATTAGTAGGGTACTCGTAATATCGCGCCTAAAGACAACTGAGAAAGCCTGAACACAAACAAAAAGCCCCCCAAAAGAAAAAAATCTCCATGTTTACGGTGCTGATGCGATGTAAGGGTGGCGCTGCCAATAAAGCACCTAAAAGCTGTCACAAAGAACCGATTTTAAGAACCAAAATTAATGATTATAAATATGTAAAATATAGCAGGAGACATTTTAATTGTTTAATAATAAACAAGTGTTTTCTGTGCAAAGATGAAGTTGACAATGCTGACTCGATCTTCGCAGTATGCCTAGTGAACGCGCCAGAGAGAAATGCACATTTCATACGAATTAAGCAGAGAACAGTCAGTTTTCTTTTGTTTTGAATTGTTCTGTTTAAAATTAGACATTTCAAGCTTTCTATGTCTCAGGTCTGTGAGGCAAGTAGGCTACCTTATACGCTGAATTTCGGTTAATTTATGAGATCAGCTCCAGTTCACGCGCCCGCGCCTCCGTGTCCTGATTAAATATTTTCTATTATATTTACTTCTTATTAAATCCTGGCAATTGGGTGATGAAACATTGATTAAAATTAAGATACAATTAATACAAACCGAAATATAATTTAAAGACAGGCTTGCTTTCTGTCTGAGGTCTCTGTGAAAGTTTTAAAGCAGTCTTTTTGTGCCGCTTTCAGAGCGCTCACGTCCGTAAGGGTGAACAGTCTCATCCGAACAATTATTATTATTATTATTATTTTTTTTATTTTTTTTTGTGAAATAGGCTACATTTCTAAATTAATGCGACTTATAGTCCAGTGCGACTTAGGCTATATTATGTTTTTTCTTCTTCATGACGCATTTTTTTACTGATGCGACATATACTCCGGAGTGATTTATAGTCCGGAAAATACAT
Source organism: Rutilus rutilus (assembly GCF_951802725.1). Classification (NCBI taxonomy): domain Eukaryota; kingdom Metazoa; phylum Chordata; class Actinopteri; order Cypriniformes; family Leuciscidae; genus Rutilus; species Rutilus rutilus. The sequence continues at coordinate 33,280,649 of NC_140218.1, forward strand.
TAAGTTATATATTCTTTCTGTGAGGCCCGGTACCAAATGTCCCACGGACCGGTACCGGTCCGCGGCCCGGGGGTTGGGGACCTCTGACCTATACTATTGGTCCTCCTAATTGTCAATCAAACTTATTCAAAAAGTGGAGAGGGCGGGTCTTATCTAAAATTCGGAAAGATCCTCCACTATACCTTTAAAATACTTATTTCTCACAAACAATATTGGAAAGTGAACACCATGTAAAATGTAGAAACATGAACACAATACTGTCAACAACCACCTCAATAGATACTAAACAGCTGTGGCATTGAAATCAGATTGAACATGATTCTCACAGTATTTCATTTAAAAACTAAAGGTGCTCTAAGCGTCACATACAGCAAACATCTCCTCACTGTCTGCTAGCTGCCTGTCCCCTGAACACACTGTAAGAAACACGGTCTCTGTAGACGGCCCAGGCTCCACAAACGCTCGGCAAGCTCCAAGCACTCTCTATGAAATGGATAATTACACAATCAAATTCATGAATATTACACTGTATGTATTTTTAATGATGTTAAAAAAATTAGAGTAGGGGTGGAACGGTACGTGTATTCGTACTGAACCGAAACGGTACGGGCGTCACAGTTTGGTGCATGAATATACACTGAGAATACACGGTATAAAAATAAATAAAACATGAAATGTGGAACTACTGTTAGATACGCGGGTTCTTTAGGGACACCTGATCTGTAGCTCCGCTTTAGCTCTGAAGCTCCGTGGCATGAACAGGCTGCGATGTCAAGATTGCAATGCTGGAATGTGTGTGTGTGTGTGTGTGTGTGTTTGTGTGTGTGTGTGTGTGTGTACTCCGTCTTTTTGTTCATTCAGGACTAGGGATGCAAATTATCGATTAATTCATGAATCATTATCAATCGATTAACGATTAACTGACAAGCGGCTATTTTCCTGAGAATGTACATTTCTCACGGTATCAATACGCTGATTTCACGCAGCCGCCATTTTGAAATCGAAAGTGAGGCTCCGGTGGGAAGAACCCCGGAAGTACAGATAAACAACAATGCCTTGGACTACCAACCTGAAGCTGCTGCCGCGAATTACACTATTGGAAGATAATATTCAATATAGGATATGTATATTGTTCATTCCTGCTTCATTTTTTACTCTCTGAATTATATATAAAAAAATATTTTATTTATAAATACATTTCACTGTATATAGTCTAAAGTATGAAAGAAATGTATGTACAGTTTTAGAATTGACACAACATCATTAAACACAACAATACGCCATCGCATTCACGACTCTCCTATGATTAAAGGCGACACTTCCGGTTTTCTTCCCACCGGAGCCTCGCTTTCGATTTCAAAATAACAGCTGCGTGAAATCAGCGTATAGTGTCTTTAACATAAAAAGCAAAATATTGCTCATATACTGAAAAACAAATGCATGTTATATTGCTCAATTTATGTTTTATTGTTTAACAGTTGGGATACGGTACAGATAATGGCATTTGTGTAGTTTAACAAAATAAATTATGCACAGAAAATTAAAATAGGCTACATAAAATAATTGTGCACTGGCTCACCTGTTGCATGTGAAACATTAAGCAACATAAAATACATTTTAAATAAAAATCTATATGGGTAGGCTTAGCCTACACTATATAAAGCCTACATATAATAATCTATCTGGTAAACTACTTGTATGAAAAACTTGAAACATTAGCAGCAGCACTTATAATCCCCTCACCATCAGTGGTGCTAACTGGCATCATATCTTTTTCGATAATGCCGCAAATCCTCTGAGTAACGCCCTCTGCTTTCCTGCGGTCACATACTCGCCTTCCCACCACAGCAGCGACTGCAGGTTTTGAAGGCGACAGACTTCCTCCCAGCAACACGGCTGCATGCAGTTTATGAAGGCGGGATCTTAGCGAACTCCTAGAGCTGCTGTACTTAAAGTCCAACTGAAATCAAAATTGACCCCATTTACTTTGTTAGCGCATATTACTAGTCTTGTGGTGAAAAATAATCCGTGCAAGTTAATACACAGAAAAAAAAAATAGTTTGCCGTCGTAATCTTTAATCAAAGTCTGAAAAGTTCCTTCCGGTCTGGAATGGCGTTCCTTCTCTGATGATGTAGGTTTGACGGCTTGGGTTGGGAAACGCTATTCCCTCAAACCGTTAGTCTGCTATGAGTGAGAGACGGAGAGGAGGAGCGCTAGAGTAAAGCCCTGCCCTCTGTTCAATATTCCCTTTCACTGGGAAATACGTCACAACACTGGAGAAAAGTGTAAGTTTAAGAGGTTAAGACACTAACATTTTGCACAAAAAATAATAAAAATTGGACTTGATAAGGACCACCCTAATGTACAATAACTAAATAACTGGATTTATTGCTAAATCAGATATACAATAACATTACAATGTCCAGCAAACAATTTAAATAGTAGGCTAGATGGGGTTTAATTTGTCATTTAATGAGATGTAGCCTAATATATGTTGTCAGTGCGAGAATTTCCATGTGAATAAATACAGATCCGCCTATTTGACCAACGTGCATTTTAAACGTACAATATGTAATTTTTTCGCCGCTAGGGGTCGCTAACCTCTTACAATAACAAAGGCGTAGTTTGATGATGCAACATTTGCTAAGAATTATGGATCTTGTCGTCAACATCAAGCCGACCGATCTAATAATGTTTATGGATGAGTGAATACATCGATGCTTTTATCATGACTGTGATATGAAGCAGGTCGGGATTGCTAAGAGACAGCTATCAGCTCCACACGCGACGCGAGTCCCGCGGATATAAAAGGAATATGGACATTTCATTCTACTACACTACTAGTGCAGAATTACGACTCACAGGTCAGTTTATTAGACAAATTAAACTTGTGAGGTAACGCAGCGCTGTTTCACTTGGTCTAACATTACACTATCACACTAAACTGCATTTAAATGTGTTGAAATGTATGTGTTAGTTTGTCTGTATGAGACTAGCAGTAAGCTAGATCAACATTAGCATAACATACAGATCAGATTCTGACATTTTATCATTGTTGAACTATATAACATTGATTAGTTTTATGTAAATGTGCTCACCTGTTTAATAAAGTATATGTAGGAGCGGTCGAAGTCTCGGACGTGGAGCTCTCGTTTATATACTGTCTATGGGAGCTCTAGGCATCTCGAAAACACCGCGCTGATATTGATTCTCGCTTTAGTTCTCCTTTTTTTATCCAAAGTCTGCTTGCCATGGTTCATAATGTTTGAACGAAACAACAACAGCGTGCAGATAGACACTGCGAACTACACAGTTGTCCACGTCTGTCGCCTTGGTTACTATCAGAGGGCTCTGGTTGCTATGGCAGCACGAGCGGAAACCAGGGAGAACGCGGATATGACGCCATTGACGGCGACAAAACGGAAATAAAGAAACGGGACGTGTCTTCGAATTAAATTACAAATTTCTCCTGGTTTGAAAGTTGTTGGAAACAGTCGGGATAATGCAAGTACACAACTCAAAAAAATATATAACATAGATATAGTGATTTTTGCTATTTTTAAAGCAAAAAAGTTACATATTGTGCCTTTAAGTTACATAAAGTCAGTTAGGCTATGTCTAAAGTGAAAGCAAACTCTGCTTGTCAAATGCGTGTATACAGAGAATGTCTAACGGGCTCTGCTGTATATTAGACGCGTCTAATAGTAAACACGCTGCCGCTTGCCCTTAAAGGGATAGTTCACCCGAAAATAAAAATATGCCAAAACAAAAATAATAATGAGAAATAAAATCTCATTATTTACGCACTCTAATGTTGTTCCAAACCTGTATTAATTTATTTCTAATATTTTGAAGACTATGGATATACTATGGAAGTCACTGGGGTACATCAACTGATTGGTTACCCACATTCTTCCAAATAACTTTTATTTTCAACAGAAGAAAGAAACTTATTCGAGTTTAAAACAACTTGAGAGAGTAAATTATGACAATTTGAATATTTAGGAGAACTATCCCTTTAATGTTAATAAAACAACAAAATGCAAAGAGAAAATCACTCACTGCTCTTGACTGACTTTAATAGTAGCTTTAATAAGTATCAGTGTATAATTTATACAGTGAACTCTGTTTTGTTTTATTTTCATATTTGTTAATTTGTATATTAAGTTGTGTATGTGTAATGTGTATTTTTGTATTCTTTCTTAATATTTAATAACAAAGAAAATAATGACAAATATTTTTATTTTCGCCCCTGTCTGCCCTTCTTTTTTATTTTATATTTTGTTACCTAAAGGGCCTTACACACCGGGACGAATATCGGCGCGCGTTATTCGCCAGCGTTTTTCAACGCGTTTTTTGTGTTCACACCCAAGCGATTTTCGCTGACGATGAGCCGAGTGAACATGCAAATTCATTCCCTGACATTAGATGGCGCGATTGTCAAACGTTCGTGGGAAAAAGTTACAAGCCTATGTACATGAAAGGCAATTAAGTAAAATGAAACTCACCATCAAGGCCCATTTGCTCTGCAATACCACTCCATAACAGTTCTCTTTTATCAAGATTTTTGTAGTCGCGTTTGTCATATAGTTCTTTATGTTCAGACACCAACGAGGCCAGCAGCTCTACATTCATCTTGCCTTGCATCTTCCTCGTCTTATTTCTTCCCAGCGGTGAAGACGCTATCTTCTTCGCCTGTATGTGTGCTCGGCAAGACCGTTTTGTGTTTGAGCGCCCCCAAGTTGTGTTTTACTGTAACTTCAGAAGCTCCAGACACGTGAGCAAAAGCGCCAATCTCATTGGTCGGATAGTTTTTGACGCGGCGCGTCAAACCAAAAAAACGAACCCGAGGCGTTTTTTTAAAAATGACGCTTTTACGCGTGGCGTTTTTCGCGTCGGTGTGCACACTCACATTGGCGCCCTTTGTTTAGTCACGAGGCGTTAAACGTCGGCGAATATCGCGTGCGAAATTCGTCCCGGTGTGAACAGGCCTTAAGGCTTTGTTTTTAAAATACGGACATTAGTTTGGCTGTAATGCTCGGTCACAAAATAGTAAAACCAACATAAAAAAGAATCGTGATAAAATCGTGAATCGGGGGAAAAAAACTGCTCTGAGTCTGATTGGTTTGGACCGGGGCACGATATTTTTTTTCCCAGGATGGTAGGGGAAGACTCATGAATATTCATTAGGGAAGTCATCCCTTATTGGTCTGATGACCTACCCCTAACCCCACCCCTAAACCTACCCGCCACTGGGGGTCTGATGACCTACTCCTAACCCCGCCCTTAACCTACCCATCACTGGGGTTAATACCAATCAGGGACGACTACCCTAATGAATATTCATGAGTCTTCCCCTACCATCCTGGGAAAAAAAAATATCGCGACCGGCGAGTCCAAACTCGGCCCTAATGGCCGCTGTCTCATAGAGTTTAGCTCCAACTTGCCCCAACACAGCTAATAAAAGCTTGATTAGCTGGTTCAGGTGTTTAATTGGGGTTGGAGCTGATTTTTTCAGGACAAATGCTCAACAGGAGCAAGATTGGACACCTCTGGTTAGACGATGAGAAAAGTTAACGCACAAATGGGAAGCGCTGTTCTACTCAACACTGGTTTCCGAAACCTTAGTGGACGTTATCGAGTGTAACGTACAATCACTCCCATATTGCACACTCAACGACTGTCCGAAATCGCTCACTCGTTTTCATTCACTCCTCCGAATTAACTGTGTTAAGTGAGCCGTCCCATGCAGTGGAAAAGCGCCATTAGTGGCCCAATGTAGGCACGATGTGTGCACGAGGGGGAGAACGGCCCGGATAACCCAAGCGTGCACGGATTAACTTACACAAGCACTAAAAATATATGATGGTCATTATGCGAGACACACTATTGGTTAACAGGTCGTGTTACACATGATTAGTGTTGTCACGATACCAAAATTATTGTTTCGATACCGATACCAAGTCAAGTATTGCGATTTCGATACTTTTTCGATACTTAAATATCATTTTAGTATCAAATACTTTTCAAATATCATTGCTGTGCTTTATTTTAAAACCGGGACAACATTCTAATCATATAACACACTAATAAATGAACATATGAACAGCAGATGTATTAAACATTTGAACAAAATATGAAATATAAAAATATAAAAAATAAATTAGAGCAATGACATTCAAGGTACATTTTTTAAAATAAATTTAGAAGCATTATCTCATTTATCATAAGAAATAAGAGCTTTATCTTGATTCTGAACTTTGAATAAAAATATGAACAGCGATTATATTAAACAATGTTTAATATTGGTAACATATGATCATTGGTGATATATTTGACATGTGGGGAGAGAGTTGTGGAAGGCCTATACTTCATGTTAAACATAAATATATAGCAGCAAAGACAACATCGGCAGTGTTGACGGCAAAATAGGCTACAGAATAATTCGTTCTGTATTGAGAGGTGCAATATTTGAAAATCGTTTATATTGTATTTATGTCAAAACTTTCAAACATCAAAATGTCATTTATTAATATATTCATGTCAAAATGACATAGAAACATCTTTTCCTATTCTATTTTGCCTGGAAACGCTTCCAACGCGCTTGCGTGACGCGTGAAAAATAGGCGTCGGTTCTATTTATAGCAAGCACGCGTTTTCCGCGCATCTCGAGCTGCGCCCAGACGCGTGTGTCACGCAGGCAGAAATAAAAACGGACATGACACGCAGCCAGTGTGTCGCCGGCCGGAACGCGGTCATTCTTAGAAGTATCGATACTAATAAATTAAGGAATCGTGACGTTTTTAATTTCCGCTTTACTTTTGAAGTATCGGTGCACCGTGCAACAGAGCAAGGTAGGCAACGTACTTCCATATGTCACTCCTCGCGTCATCTTTTTCTACGAGTCGTGGACCACTTGTGCTCGCACATATGCAGCCATCTCGCTGTAGTGTTTTGTCACATGACACTGACAGCGGCAGGTTCTTTGCTGCGTGCGTCAGGAAAAAAACACAGACGTCCATAGGGAGGCGTTTTTTTTTTTTAAAGTATCGATACTGATAAATTTAGGTATCGTGACGTTTTTAATTTCCGAGTATCGCGATACTTTTGAAGTATCGGTACACCGTGCAACACTACACATGATTAAGTTACCTTCATGACGATGACACTCATCAACGCTATCCGTCGACTCGGACTCCTCTCCTGATCCGGAGGCGCGTGCGCCCTCACATGAAAGAGTGACATCAGCAGCGAACAGCCAATCGCATGCCCTGAAACAGAAAATCATAATTCACTTCTCGCGAGAGACTTCGATTGAAGAATATTAAATACATAAATGTATTTAGACAGCAAGAAGAAAATATCTTGCTATAAAAAAAAAAATCTGTTTGTCTTATTTATACTCCAACAATATAAACTAACTAAAGACTCAATTTATTTAATAAAAAATGCAGTAAAATGGCAAAATTTTATAACAAATTAAAATAAATACATTAAAATTTAATTAAGTAGAAATTTTAAACTTTAAACTTCTCTATGCTAATTGTCTTTCACATAATAAGTTTCAGACTCTTTTAGTGTGACTGCCCAAATTAGTCAGGAGTAGGGTGACCAGATGAGATTGGCTGAAATAAATATTCAAAAAGCATTGAGTTTTTCTCGGCTCTAAAATCTGATTGGATGATCCACGTTCAAAGGCATTGTAAAACAGCTGATATGTGCGCGCCTGTAGCCTCAGATCATTTGAATTTTACTTATCTACCTACAGTTATTCTAATCAACTCTTTTACCTCGCAGAATAATTGTTTATACTGGAGAAAATCATGTTTCGATGTTGGGAATGGACGAATGGTTAATGGTGGTTGCGAAGCAGCGTTGTTATTGTTAACTAAAACTATTACAAATGGATTTCATAATTGATATAAAGCTAAAATAAAATATATAGCCTAAATATTAGACGAAAAACTTCAATTCAAATAAGTTGAAATAATACAATAACTAAAACTGAATTAAAATCAATTTAAAGTGGAAAATAAATGTTTATATACACTCACCTAAAGGATTATTAGGAACACCATACTAATACTGTGTTTGACCCCCTTTCGCCTTCAGAACTGCCTTAATTCTACGTGGCATTGATTCAACAAGGTGCTGAAAGCATTCTTTAGAAATGTTGGCCCATATTGATAGGATAGCATCTTGCAGTTGATGGAGATTTGTGGGATGCACATCCAGGGCACGAAGCTCCCGTTCCACCACATCCCAAAGATGCTCTATTGGGTTGAGATCTGGTGACTGTGGGGGCCATTTTAGTACAGTGAACTCATTGTCATGTTCAAGAAACCAATTTGAAATGATTCGAGCTTTGTGACATGGTGCATTATCCTGCTGGAAGTAGCCATCAGAGGATGGGTACATGGTGGTCATAAAGGGATGGACATGGTCAGAATCAATGCTCAGGTAGGCCGTGGCATTTAAACGATGCCCAATTGGCACTAAGGGGCCTAAAGTGTGCCAAGAAAACATCCCCCACACCATTACACCACCACCACCAGCCTGCACAGTGGTAACAAGGCATGATGGATCCATGTTCTCATTCTGTTTACGCCAAATTCTGACTCTACCACCTGAATGTCTCAACAGAAATCGAGACTCATCAGACCAGGCAACATTTTTCCAGTCTTCAACTGTCCAATTTTGGTGAGCTCGTGCAAATTGTAGCCTCTTTTTCCTATTTGTAGTGGAGATGAGTGGTACCTGGTGGGGTCTTCTGCTGTTGTAGCCCATCCACCTCAAGGTTGTGCGTGTTGTGGCTTCACAAATGCTTTGCTGCATACCTCGGTTGTAACGAGTGGTTATTTCTAGGGCTGGGACGGTATGGATTTTTTCTTACCGCGGTTGAAAAGCAAGAAATTCCCGCGGTATTGCGGTAAACCGCTTTAAACCTCAACCCCCCTCCCCACCCTCCCCCAGTTTTTTTTCTGTGACGTCGCGGCTGGAACAACAAACAAAGTGTGGCGATGATGATCTCAGGTACTGTTTATGTGCTTTATTTAATGTTAAAAGCGTGAAATGTGACTTTGAATATCGTTTAGTGCTCCAGCTTTGTAGCTGTAAAAGCAACAATGGATAATTCACCTCAGATCTTGAAATTAAACAAATGGAAACAAGAACGTTCAAACTGTGAACATAAGTGTATTCTTTGGCAAATATTGTTTTAGTAACTCAGTAGCCTATGTATTTTTAATAATGTTTAAATGGTGTAATATTTGTGAATTTAATTATGTAGCCTACTTATCCATTTTCTTGCAAGTGCCGTCAAGATTCCTCTCTGGTGCTGTGAGTGTGCACTTGCCGCGACTCCACGAGGGTTAACAAATGCGGTCTTCACGCGAGAGAACTGTGTTAAATAAGCACGTGCAATTAAAAGTTGAGGTCCTGCTTTTACTTTTTTTTTATTTACGGTGCGGCTTGGACGCGGCGTCCGTCGAAAATAGACTAGGCGCCTATCTTTAGCGAAGCGGCGCGGAGAGAGCTTCTGAAACGCGCCGCGTCGTGGCTGTTGTAAACACAAGCATTGACTAGAGTGGGCGCGATCAGCTCCGGTAGCCGCGTCGCAGCCGTAACGCGCCACAGGGGTTATAGTCAATAGCCTACAAATGGAATGTTATTATGTGTCATAGAACAACTTGCGAACGGTCAGATTTGCTCCATCTTTTGATGATGTTTTGTTTAGAAAACCTTGAATCCATGTAATACACAATGTTATTAAACACAATCCATGTCATTAGAATCAATGAATCTATGTCATCAGACACAACGTGAACACGTGAAGGGCCAGGGTTTTTTCTTTTTTTTTTTTTGCGGTCATGACGGTGACAATCTCAGACCCGCGGTAGGCGTCACGTGACCGCGGTATTGCGGTAATGCGGTAACCGTCCCAGCCCTAGTTATTTCAGTCAAAGTTGCTCTTCTATCAGCTTGAATCAGTCGGCCCATTCTCCTCTGACCTCTAGCATCAACAAGGCATTTTCGCCCACAGGACTGCCACATACTGGATGTTTTTCCCTTTTCACACCATTCTTTGTAAACCCTAGAAATGGTTGTGCGTGAAAATCCCAGTAACTGAGCAGATTGTGAAATACTCAGACCGGCCCGTCTGGCACCAACAACCATGCCACGCTCAAAATTGCTTAAATCACCTTTCTTTCCCATTCTGACATTCAGTTTGGAGTTCAGGAGATTGTCTTGACCAGGACCACACCCCTAAATGCATTGAAGCAACTGCCATGTGATTGGTTGATTAGATAATTGCATTAATGAGAAATTGAACAGGTGTTCCTAATAATCCTTTAGGTGAGTGTATATATATATATATTTTTTATTTTTTATTTTTTTTACATAAAAATAAATGCTCATTTAAAATATGAATAAATACAATAATAATATTTAAATAATACTAAAATAACACTGCTGCTAAGGTGTTGTAGGTGGTTGCTCCTTCAGTTTGTTTAAATCGTTAATCTTAAGTATGGGCAATAGTATTAGTTATGCTTGCCTTTGCAAACACCACTAATAAATGTAATTGTTTATTGAACTTCTGTGTAACTTATTATGTTGTGAATTTGATGCTTTTTAAAAGTTTAACCATGGTAAAGTTACTGTAATGCAAAGCCTAGGCCTACGCCTTTTTTGTTTTGTTTTGTTTTTTTTACTTTTTCCAAGAACTATTGTAGAGGGTATTGCATCAAAACCCTTTTATATTTGTAATCTAGGCTTCTTTTGTTCACTCCATATGTACTTCGTTTTATCAAGTCAGTTGTTGTTTCCACTTTCTCCTCATGCAATCTGCTATTTCAGGAACAAGCGTTATTGCCTCTGATCGATCTGAGGAGGCGCCAGTGTAGACGGAGGGCTAAGAACGGCCTCACCTGGGCCAATACTAACCCTAACCTCACATGGGCGAAGCTTTATATGTAAATCGCTGGGATATGCAAAGTGCATTTCAATCTAAGCCCTGTTTATTTTCCCCCGCACGCACTGTGGGATCACTTCCAGATACCTGCTTCGGTAGTAAACAATACAGCCTGTGCCCTGCCGGGAACCTCTGACGGACAGCTCGGCTGCATTCCACTCGTTTTGTTGTTCATCATCTTGTTGTGATTGTAGAGCAGATGCCATAAATGCCATAACATGATTTGACAGAGTGGGAAATGCCAGCCCGCTCTCAAAGCGAAGGTGGGGCCGAATTCATTGGTGCTTTCTCCCCAGCTTGCCCTTAGGTAATTAAAAGGACATTTGAATTTTTCAGGACGTCTGGTCACCCTAGTCAGGAGGGTCGAATATTATTTTATTGTCAAATAGAAATGAGAGAGAGGTGCGAAAGATCACAACCACCAATTGGGTTGAGACGTTCAATGTCCTGTAATAATAATACATTAGAAAAATATACCAATTGTTTTGTGAAGAATATAAATATCGTACTCGCGTCTACTCCAAATATGGGGATAGTCAGATTCGGGAAATCGAGTCTTTTGGACTACTGCGCATGCGCTTCCCAAAGATCCTCAGCACATCACAAGTGGGAGACGCCTGTCCCAGCGGGAGAGCTAGGTAGTGTCCGTAGCTAATCTGATTAATTGTCATTAATATGTGGTCAAGTCAGTCAAATATATGTTTGATTTTATATCAAATACATTTAATAGATAAAGTTCTAACTTAATTAAGGTTGCGACGAATATGTGTTTCTGTGCAAACCTGGTGAAAAACTACAGGAAACGTTTGACCTCTGTAATTGCAAACAAAGGCTACTGTACCAAATATTAACATTGATTTTCTCAGGTGGTCAAATACTTATTTGCAGCTGTATCATACAAATAAATAGTTAAAAAATCATACACTGTGATTTCTGGATTTTTTTTTTTTTGATTATGTCTCTCACAGTGGACATGCACCTACGATGACAATGATTTCTAAGTGGGAGAACTTGCAAAATAGCAGGGTGTTCAAATACTTATTTTCCTCACTGTATTTGTATATATATATATATATATATACACACACACACACGATGACCGTTATAATTTGCATCAGATGACCTTATTATTTCATCAGTCTACACTACCCTCAACATTTTGATCAATTTTCCCACAATAACCTGTAATTAGCAATTAACTGTATAATTATATACTTATAAAATATATTTTGTATCTGTTCATTCGTTATACGTGTTTTTACTACTGTTGTTTTATTCATTCATTATTAGCGGCTTTAAGTTTGTTTGTAGTCATAGAGCTCGGGCGTAGACGTTATGGAATGGTGCATTGTGGGTAACGGCGGCCATTTTAGAGGCAATGCAAAAGCCGGTTTGGAATAAGGTAATAGCGTAGCTGGCCGGTCTCCACCAGCACCGAGAAAGAAAGAGAAAGAGTTATGGACCGTGACAAAAAAAAGTTGGCTATATATACTATAATATAATATAATATAATATAATATATATATATATATCATAAGAGAGAGATTATAGGCGGAATCGATCCCTATGAGTTTGATGAAAGTTTACCAAGCCTCAGTTTCCCTGATATTTTCTCCTACCTGGTCTGTGGAGTGAGCGCTTACACCTCCGATCCAGGGCCAGATTAACAATTTCCTGTGCCCTGGGCAACAACGTTCAAGACCACCCTCCTGTTGTTGTTTTTCATAGACAGTATGTTTTTTTTTCCTTTCCTCACATAATATAATATGTGACCCCGCCTGTGAAACCCCGGCTAAAGTCGCAGAATCGAATTATGAATTAACGAGCGTCAAAGTAGTCATAGCCATAAAAATGACAAAAATAGTCCATGCGTGTTTATTGCTGTAAATGATAGATTATACCAATGGTTTTGAGATGCAATACTTACATTTTCATTTATAACATGATAAATACTGAAATTAATGATTTTATTGACACTACGTTATACTTTTGCGCAAAAAAAAAACCCCGGACGTGGGCTTCCTAAACATTGATTTCAGACGTCTCTGGGTTTATTTCGCGCAACAACACTGCTGATTCGTATATCAGTCGTTTCAGGAACTTCTTTTCTGTGTATTTTCTATTAGAAAGAGTAAAAACAGACTTTAATATCAATCCGCGAGCGGTAATCAGGTCAACACAATGAAAAAAAAGAGAGAGATGTCAGCCGCGTTTAGATGTCTGTGATGATTTTTTTTCTTGTCATAGCCAATATTTTAAGAACTGCTTAGTATTCTGCCAATAATATTAAACTTATTTTAAGGACATTTTGCCTGCTACGTGTTATTTGCTGGATGATGGTAACGTTAATGCGTTGTTTTGACATCTGACATGGCCATGGCTTCGCGGGCGACACCGAAGTATGAGCAGGAACGGAAAATAGCTGCTTGCTTAAACAGCTTGCTTGATATTAATCTCGGTGGAATTGCCCCAAAATTATGATTTAACCGGTTTTATTGCGGATTATTTTCTGGAGGATGATTGTGATGATGAACAGGACACTTCTTTGACGAAACTGACGAGGAATTTAATGGTAAGTATTTGTTATTATTTTTTATGCTAAATATGTAAATGTATACTGTCAGTGTCCAGCCAATGTAATGCTAACACATATCTGTGATGCAAAAATAGTGGATTTAAATGTTTATTACATTTGTTGATGGGGATTGAATCAGTTTAAATTAATTACGTTTATGGCATGATGTTTATTTGTTTCATTACACTCTGAATTGAAGTCTGCTTACCACCTATAGGCTGTTTCTTGTTCCTATGCTCTCCCCTCAATTAATCAGATCCAGTCTGACTAAACTGAAAAAATATTTTCTGATATTTTCATATAAAATTCTTCATTATCCATTTTAAATGTGGAATCAAACCCACTTCCCATTCTTGCATGTTACACAATCATGTTTTTAGGTATCTTGCTTTGAATTGAAAAAAAAATTATCTTTGCTTTTTCAGGCAGTGACCAACATGATGAGGAGGACAAGCCGGTTTTGGTGATCGAACCCCAAGCTATTTGTCTGGCGAACATGAAGAGTTCACCAATTTGCTTCGAATGCTGGAAGTCCAGATGTGAAACTGAAAATCAGTTTCTCTTGCAACTGCAAGTATTTCAATGGGGAAAAGTGTTCTTTATTTTTCAAGGAGGGAGAGTTGCTGTCACTCAGGATTTTATTTTGCATCTAGACAATTTTATAATGTGTACAAAGTTTGAGACTGACCTGTTAAAGGGATAGTTCACCCAAAAATGATTTACTCATACTCACCCTCATGTTATTCCAATCCCGTATAAGTTTCTTGCTTCTGTTTAACAAAAAATAAGATATTTTAAAGAATGTTGGTAACCAGACAGTTGGCGGCACCTATGGAAGTCAATGGGTGCCGTCAACTGTCTGGTTACAAACATTCTTTAAAATATCTTATTTTGTTTTCAGCAGAAGAAAGAAACTCATACAGGTTTGGAACAACATCAGGGTGAGTAAATGATGACAGAATTGTAGTTTTTGGGTAAACTATCCCTTTTTTTTTTTTTTTTTTTTTACTCCAGATTTACTCAGTGTTACACCGTGGGCCAGTACGAGAATGATAATTTCAGAGAATGAGAAATGGTATGTTATTTAATTGATATATTATTGACATTTCACTGATATTTCTTTTTACTAATAAAGTTATACAAATCATTCCACTGAATTGACATGGTAATTGTTGCTATGATCAAGCTCTTGTGGTTCCCCCATTCGTTTTCAATGTTTTTATGCTTTTAGCTTTTTGGACATGTACATCATATTAAATAGATCTGTTTTACAAAACTTTAAGAATTTTTCCACTGATGTGTCATATATCACTAAAAAGGGGAGAATCTCAGCTTTAATGTGTTATAAGTCACATATGCAGGATAACTATGGATCAAATGTGTTGCAGTTTTAAAAAAATAACTTATCTTTAAATTGGAATTTCTCAAAAATATGATTTTCTGAGGCCGAATTTGAGCAAATCTTTGACATGGCCTTACTCAGTCAATATTAAAGATATCAAGGTTATATTTTCACAGAATGTTCTTTACATTGTGTAGGATGAATTTATGTAAAAAACACTGAATCACAAAAATATGACTTTAGCTGGGTTTTCACAGGCAGGGTCACATATAATTATATTAATAATAATTAATATTATAATTGCCATAATATAATTTCAGTGAGGGATGAAATTTATGTAGCCTACTGAAATCTTCAACAATCATGAACTTTTTTTTGACTATCCCCTTCCATCTTCGGGACTTGGTATTCATCTAGTTGATGACCTCTCAAGGACAACCAATTTCTGCAAGTTTGAGAACATTGAGGGGAAAGCTTTCTTAGTTCCTTATGACCGTTGTTTTGTTTCAGTGCCTCTTTTACACACACAATAATTATTTTATTTATTTATTTATTTTTACACATATGTGCTTTTGTTTTGTCACAGATATTTTGTACATTTGAATCATGAAAAATTTTACTTGAAAATGTTCATGCAAATGAACACCTGAAATTTAACAAGTGTCTTTCAACATCATGGGGCTCCAGGTTGTTGCAGTAAAAAAAAACAACTAAAAAACATGTACCTGAGAGTGGAGTTTGTGGGACAAGGGACAACTGGAACTATAGCAAAGTCCTGGTACTCAGATGGCCACTCCTGGTGGCCTCCATTCAGAGACTTGGACCGGTTGCTGAAGAGTGTCAGGATGATGGAGGCACCACAGCCAGACAAAGGGTGGACCAAACATCAGGTCAGAATTCTGCACGAATCAGGTAAGCAGGTTAAACTACACTGTAAATGAACATTATCAAAAAGATGGTAAAATGCATGACATCCCATGGCTTAATGCTTGCACGAATTAAATCCACGTACTTCGTTTCTTTCAGCATCTTTTGACAACATTGCCAAAAAATGGAAAAAGGCATGCTTCACTTCTGACATCTCAGAAACGGAGATGCCTGGAAAAAGAATTCACAAGTAAGTTGTCAAAGCATATTTTACTTTAAGAATAGATACACTTAAATGTAATAATGTAATGGCTTGGAGCAACGTTTGGGGAAGGAAATTAATAGAGATGCACCGATCGGATACTCAGTATCAGTATCGGCTCCGATACTGCCATTTTTGCTGGATCGGGTATTGATCAGACGAGGCCGATCCAAATCCGATATTGTGCATATACTATTCAGTGTTATTGTTAATCCCCACAAAAGGCACACAAACATTATAAAGCACAATAAGTTTTCGTGCACAATATTAAAGAAAAGTGTTCTGAAGCCATTATATAGTATAATGTGAGATAGAAATGAATATTTAAGTTGTTAAATTCAAGCTCACGTAAATGTTTCCCCCAGCTGCGGCTGTCAATCATTCTCCATTCAGCATTCAAACAGCGCGTCGCGTTCGGTTACGTCAGTTAACGCGATGAAACTCTCTCCAGGATGATTCAACGTTACTATTATTATACTTGATCTGTAGATAAAGGTCTATGGTTTCGCATAAAACAACTTGCTGGACTTTATTGCTGTACCTTAATAATGTTACTTTCTCCCGGGTGTCTGTTAGATCACAGCACTGGAGTAAAGTCAGAGCACTAGGCTATTTGTTCTTCACGCGCACAGTCACTGAAATTTAAAACTGTTAAAAGGAAATGCTGAATAGACTATTGCATAGATAGATACTGTATAATAGACTACGCATCAATATGTATTTTCTTTGTGCTTTGACGCAATAAAAGATTATTAATAGCCGTTCTTGTTCTGTCCTATCTGTCTTATGTTGCTACCTCATTAGTCAAGTCAAGTCATTTTCATTTATATAGCGCTTTTAACAATGTAGATTGTCTTAAAGCAGCTTTACAGAGATAAATGTATAATTTAACGTAAGATTGTTTTGGCTTTATAGCGGTTCTTTAATAAAGTTATTTTCCAGCTAAAGTTAGTTTTGATTGATTCGCTTCCGTCGCAACGATCATTTGTTTTTAAATTAGGGCCGCCAAGACGACACCATTCTCTCTACACAGACTTTAGCGAACCTGTGAGAAACGCTGATGGCGTTCAGATGCGCATTAAGAACGGGTTCTATAGTTATGTGCGTTTGAATATATGTGTGCAGGTTTGGAATTCCCTGCAAACCAAGCCTAAACAAATTACTGGTGTTTCCTTATAGTTTTGATTCAGAATTTTATTTTATTTTATCAATTCGGGGTAGATACGCAAATTGAGTTTTCCCGACGACGCGTTATCTGTATAGTGGGAAAGGGATCCTCCATAGGGAGAGACTAGTTGGCACTTCAGCACTGCGTTGTCATCGGTCCAGGCGAAGGTCCTTCATCAGATCTGGAAACGGCCTGGATCCGGCAGGCTGCGGGAAAACCTTGGGATAAACAAAGACACTAAAATTAGCATAGATGCCATTCTTCTCATGATGTAACAAGTACATCAGGATTTATGGGAAGTGTTCCCGGTTCCGGCTGACCTAATCTATGCAGCCTAATATTGAATTATAGAAGTCTATAATGTATTATGTGAACGCTATGTCAAAGAGATGTGTCTTTAATCTAGATTTGAACTGACAGAGTGTGTCTGCTTCCCGGACAATGGTAGGAAGGCTGTTCCATTAAACAGCTGTTCTATACATTAAAAAAATGTCTCAATTTTATAGTAGGCTATATATAAAATAATTGATATTTTTGATATCTTGTTTTTCATGAATGTATTTTACAACAATACAAAGAGCAATGTGTAAAGTTTTACCAGATTTAGTGTTACACTTATTGTCTCTAATTTGTTCCCCAATTAAACGTTTTTTTTTTCACAAAATGTTCAGATTTTATACAATTATTGTGCACTCGTGACTAAATTTGACTACTGAATTATCCACTAATCTAGTTTATAATAGCATTTATGTCAGATTATGATCATATATTTTGTTGTTGTTTTTCTTTATAATGAAGTTGTCTGTATTAAGTAGATTGTGTTTAACACACAAAATAGTGATTATAAGTTTAAACCAGAGTTATAGAAATTCTACTTGATAAAAAAAAAAAAAACTGGGCTGGTATCGGATCGGGATCGGTATCGGTCGATACTCAGAATTTTTGGTATCGGATCGGTTCGATTCTGAAAAAAAATGGTATCGGTGCATCCCTAGAAATTACATTGTAATTATTTCAATTTTTTTCTTTTAGTTGGGTTTGTGCCGGTGTAATGCATTGGTCAGAAAAAGTTAGCGTTAGGTTTTTTTTTCTTTTTCTGACAGACCAGCCCATGAAACACGTAGATCAGCGGCCCCCATTGGTTCTTTTCTTGATTGACACTGGGCTGGGCCAATCACAACTTTAAACGAGTGAGCGAGCATGCAGCAGTGTCAGTGTATCTGTCAAAATAGTCAGCAAGATGGAGAAGAAACGCAAGGAATGTGCAGAAAAACAGCGTGAAAAAATAGAAACAGGCCCTTAAAGCAGACACTGTAAAATGTGTCAAAATATACACTTACCGTTCAAAAGTTTGGGGTCAGTAAGATTTTTAAAATGTTTTTAAAAGAAGTATCTTCTGCTCACCAAGGCTGCATTTATTTGATAAAAAACAAACAGTAATATTGTGAAATATTATGACAATTTAAAATTACTGTTTTCTATTTTAATATATTTATTCCAAGCTGAATGTTCAGCATCATTACTCCAGTCTTCAGTGTCACATGATCCTTCAGAAATCATTCTAATATGATGATTTGATGCTCAAGAAACATTCATTATTATTATCAATGTTGAAAACAGTGTACAATTTTTTTTTCAAAATTCTTTGATGAATAAAAAGTTCAAAAGAACGTTTTATCGTTCGTTTTCGTTAACGATTATAACCTTGTTGCAAACATCAAGAAAAAAGGTAAAAATACAATGAAACCAGTTAAATGGTTGCTAGACGTAGGTGTATGTAACTGCTGAGTGCTGTCGTAGAAATTTTAAACTGTATATTAAACTAACCATGTTTATAACATCTAACCTTATTTAACATCTAACATTGGAATAGGATGTACTGTACGAAACCAATGGAAAACTTGTGTCTTTGACTGTGTGCGTATGTATGTAAAAATAACTTAGTTTTGGGAAATGAAACTAGACAGTCTGTTAGAATCTTGTGATTACAGATGAAGTCACCGCAAGATCAAGTTTGCTTTACCTAGTAACAGAGGGGTTTGCATATGAAGAACCAATCAAATAGTGGGGAAATTATGTAATGCAGCCTGACATTTTGTCATACCTCTATACTATAAAAACTGTTGTATATGTGTTTTACGGTGGGATTCTCAATGGAATTTGTCTGAGATCCTCCGGCCTTGCTTCTTGGGAGAGATTCCCTGAGAACTGCTCAGGAAGATCTCCTGGCCGTGATTAAAGCATTTAAAGGACATTTGCAGATCTGTTTGTCGATTTATTCCTGCGCAGGAAGCTAGTTTAGGAAGTAATTTAGTTTAGGGAAAGATTTCAAAGTGAGGACGTCGCCAGGAGACGATACTCAGAAATCAGCTACCCGAGTAGGGACGTCGCCAGGAGACGAGACCTAGGTAGTTAGGTTAAGTTAAAAGCTGGTGATCTATAGAGTGGGGACGTGAAGAACGGGAACCAATAAATGGAGCCAGGTAGTCCGGTGATCTATAGAGTGGGGACGTCAGGGACGGGAACCAATAGATAGAGCCGGATAGTTAGGTTAAGGGAAAATTCCTTTACAGTGCTATTTTTTTTTTTTTTCAGGCCCTGTTGTAAGACCCCTGCTCACACCAAGTACACCGTTCACACCGTGTCGAGTAACCGGCAAAATACCGGAAGTGGCGCATTCCACAGACGAGTGTCTGAAATCGCTCCCTATCCACTATATAGTGCACTATTTAGGGTGTCGGCCATTTTGTAGTGGTGTCCGAATTCTGAGTGAACGACATCATTCCCTACATTCGTTCACTACTTTTACCCACAATCCTCTCTGAATTCGAGTGTACATCCGATGTACACTTGCTGAGACACTATTTCCCACAATCCAACACGATAAGGCGATAGAGCGCGAATGAAAAATAAACAACAATGTCACCATGGCAACGGCGCACGCGATATAGAAAACAATCATTTATAAGACTAGACGCCTGGTTATTTATTTATATATATACCGTTATATCTATATTTGAATAAACAAATGTGTTGTGTAGTGTTTTGTTCTCTTTTATTTTCACATATAAATGTAAAAAGTAAATAAATATGACAAGCAAGTGTTTTTATTATCTTTTTTTATTTGATCAAATAACGCAATAAACGTGAAAAATACATACATACAATTCATACAGCCAAAAAAGGAAATATTAAAGATGGGTAGGTAATGTTTATGACGAAATTGTCCGAGCTCTCTGGCGCGTGATAATTATGTCAGCGTCCGAATTCGCTCACTCATTTTCGTTCACTCCTTGCTGGTGTAGTGCACTCAACTGCCATTCACTATGTAGGGATTAGTGAATGAGTGAACGAGTGAGCGGTTTCAGACACAGCTCATGAACCGCATTATTACACAGTTTTCTAAGGCTACGCGATATATTTAACTGTTTACAATCATGATATTGTGAAATCACAAAGGCTATGATTAAGTTAAATAAATATATGCTCTGTTTTTTTTCTCCCACAGAGAAGCATGACGGTTTAATTATTTACATGCGTGCAGATTGTGTTAAAAGTACCTCAGCTCCGTTCACAGTAAACGCTGCTCCACACATACTCAGTCTCTGCATGTGTTTGTTTAGGTTTCCAATAATGTGCATTTGGGAACGCAAAACCCCGGTTTTTCATAGTTCATACTCATAGTAACTTACTGTCATCATATGCGTGGAGCGTCTCGGCTTTCTCAAACTCCATCTTCGCGTGCTGTGAGTTTGTGTGGCTTATAACGTTCATCTGCACGCAGTCTGTGTCGTTTCACAAGATTCGTAACGCAGCTCATTTATAAATCTTCGCCAACACAGGAGAATACATAAGTATGTTTCTGAATATATTCAGAAATATATTCGCAATCGCATATATTCTCATGTGCGAATTGTTGTTCATCGCGATTTCAAAATAAAAGTTTAACCCTTGCACTGCTTGCATGTTTTGACGTGCACATGTTCTTTTCAAGAAATGACGGCAGCTGTTGCATTTCTATCGCACAGAAGTGACCAAATATGAAAAATTAAGTTGACATTTGAATTAAATGTTATGTTTATTAGTTATCATATATTTTACATGGTGTATTTTAACAGCGTTGTTCAATAAAACCCATATGATTACTTTGATACTTTATTTGAACCAATAATTATTGCTTGTTATTATTTGGGTAACACTACAATAAGGCTCATTAGTTAACATTAATGTATTAATCAACATGAACTAACAATAAACAATAGCTACATTTGTAACTAACATTTGTTCATACAAATACAGCTGCTCATTGTTTGTCCATGTTAGTTCACTACATTAATGTTAACAAATACAACCTTTAATTTTAATAATGCATTAGTAAATGTTGAAATTAACATGAACTAAGATTAAAAAATGCTGTAGAAATCAATATTGTTCATTCTTAGTAACTAATGAACCATATTGTAAAGTGTTACCTATTTGTCTTTAAGTAATTTTAAAGGCTGTTGTTCACTTGGATCTATTTTTATTACAACAATTTTTTATCCGATTACTCGATTAATCGATGGAATAATCCGTAGAATACTCGATTACTAAAATAATCGATAGCTACAGCCCTAGTACCAGCAGTTACGAGTCTACAGAAACTTGCTCACATAATAGCGAGTAGTGATTCTACACGGGTTTGCAGCAACAAGCAACACTGGGGAGAGTGCACAGCTATTAGTCATTCACACCGTTTAACTTTATTGTAACGGGGCATATAGCTCTTATTCATCTAGGCTGGTGTCCAAAGAAAAATGAGGATTGCCTTCGTCTGTCACTAGCCACTGTTTTTCCTGGGTTTAATCATTCTGTTCTACTTTTTATTTCTTTGGATGTGTGTGTGTTTGTGTGTGTGTCTTGGGGATCTGCTACCACCGTTCTGTGATGACCTGGACCTAGGTGGGCCTAGGATGGAGTCCTGCTAGTGGTAGCTTGTAATCTAAATGTTTTTTTTTTGGCATTCATTATACTCCAATATTCGGCCTATGGGCATTGTGCAATATCTCCTTTGGGGACAGTGTCTATTTTGCAATGTTCACTAGTGTGAAGTGTGAAATGCTGTGTTAGTGTACGTATGCACGGCCGATTTGGTTTGAAGTTACTCTTGCAGTGTTGGAGTGTGTGTATGTGAACAGTGTCTATTTATTTGACTTTATTCACTGTAGTCTTGGTATTGTTCACCTTTACTCATTTATTATGAGACTTTTATTCACTGTGATTTTATTGTAGAATTGTTCACCTTTACCTGCGGGGAACATTTGTCTGCTCTGATTGCCAATCAGTATAATATTGTCTAGTGTTTAATAAAATTATATTTGATTACATCAGTCCCATTTCTGTGCCTTCATTGGATACAACCTGCCTAAATAGTTTGAAGGGGAGCGCTGTTTGGGTTTTCTAGTTTAGATATTCAAATTGTGTGCGTCGGAGCGCCCCCTAGGGGCCACATTTGTATAATTAATTAGAGAACACATTCTCTGTCCTGAGACCCAATCAACACCCAAGACCATCTACACATCAGGGAAGAATGCAGAGTAAATATATATATATATATATAAATAAGTAAATTTCAGTCATTATTGAGGTATTACTTAAAGGGACACCAGGCAAGTCTGAGTGTTTTTTCTCTACGAAGCTCCCCCTAGTGTCTGGTAGTAAATGCTTTCAAACACTGTCCTAAAAACGAACTGTTGTCCCTCCCCCCTCGCCATGAGCAACCCAGCTGAGCAGAGGAACCGGCTATTTCAAAACCAGTTATGTCTACCGAGGCAAGTAAAGCAATATTTTCTTTCCAACTGAAAAAAAAACAACTTTTTTTGTGTTGTCATGCATAAGTTACTAGTATTTTTACCGGGAACGAACGATATGAACGAGGCGAACTACTGCTTTCGTGTTTGTTTGTTTTCGGGAGAGTGGGCATGAGCATAAAAAATATATATATCGGAGGCTAATATTTGTTTAAAGTTATATTAGCAAGGTCTATAAGTTCATCTGGTAGAATGACGGTTTACCTTTGCTTGTCTAAGAAAACATCAGAACGTTTTTTCTAGCTCGATCATGATATGTGCAACATGTTTATTGCCTATTATCAGACGCGTTGACTTAGTGACATAAAATAAAAGTGCAAGTTACACAAATAAAACCGACAGAGGAACGGCCAAACAACTACAGAAATCAAGCGTGTTTGCTAATGACAATGCTAACATCAAAGATATAGTATCTAGCGTAACTTACTAGTAAGCCCGTAACAGACAGCGATCATAATAAAAACCTTTACAGACAAACATCCTGAGGTCACAATTACTTGAAATTTAAATATTAAACACAGTTTATTCCAAAGACACTTGCAACAGCAGCCAGGTCAGCATCCGTTTTGCAGGCTTCTGTTTCTCTCAGTTCTCGCTATTCTGAAAAAGCCGGTCCGATATTTACTCGAGTCTGACTTCTTGCTCGGTCAGTCTCCCGTTTCCTCTTTCGTTAGTCCTCCGACAAAGATTTCCTAGCGTTCTGCTTCTTTTTTTACAGGCTCAGCCATAACTCAATCTATCGTTGCCCTTTGCTTATACATAGCCGGTGCTTGAATGGGGGTGTGTACGTGTGCAGTGCCGTCAAGCAATTCGTTACATCGCGAGACCTGATATCACGCGATACTTCCTGACGGTGAGGCCGCCGACCCGCCGGCCCAAAGTTGCAAGTGAGTTTTTTCCGCTCTCAGGCACCAGGGGGGTGCGAAACCACCACCATTCAACCCGAAATAAGTAATATAACCATTCCACTGACTCCGAAGCTGTTCAGTTAAAGTAAAAAAGTTACCTAGTGTCCCTTTAAGAGCCATGTGTACCAGTTTCATGCACTGTCATGTTAGCAAATGCAACTTACCAACTTCACATTTCTCAGCTCCAGTGAGCTTGTCCCAGGCAGATGAGCCCCAAGATGCTTGGAGTGATCACTCACCTAACATTCAAGGTAAAAATAAGGATTAATAAAACAAAGAATATTGTTTACAATTGACTCTTTACAGGGAGTTTGATTGGCAGGCGATCTGACCATAATCCGCCATTTTTGTCCGACAAAGCAGTCAGAAGAGTTAGTAGATTAACGTTGGCGGATTTGAACTTGAAAAACAGAGTGTACTGACGTCTTTCTGGGGTTAAAACAACACTCCTTATGATCATTCATGTTTTTTTAATGCTATAAAAAAACTCGAGTTGATCAGTTGTTTTCACGCTGCACATGAGCTGCGAATGGGTCTCAAACAGAAATACATCAAAGGCTTTATCGTGATTATCGCGGGAAGACTAATACTATCTTGAGGAGAATTTGTACCTATTTAAAATTGAAATAGTCTGGCGAGGTGGGGCCACGGGTTGGCACATTCCCGGGATGGACCTGCTGCGTCTGTTTCGTCCAGGGTTTCGTCTCTCATCTAAATCTGGAGTTGACTTTGGCGGAAAACTGAAGGTGATTGCTGATAGGCTGTCCCAATCAGTGGCGCCTGCACAATCCAATCACGTTTGAGAGGTAAACAACAAATTGAGGGTTTCTGAGATTTTTCTTTTCCCTTTTTTTTTTTTTTTGAAGTAGTAACGGGTACTCAGGGTTATGGATAGAAATGTAGTGGAGTAAAGAGTACAATATTTGCCTCTCAAATGTACTCGAGTAAAGTCATGAGTACTCCCCAAAAATGATACTCGAGTAAAGTACAGATCCCTCAAAATTGTACTCAAGTAAATGTACTCCGTTACTCACCTAACATTCAAGGTAACAGAACATTCGCTAGCACATGCAGGAAACACAAACACTGCCAATGAATAACAGCCTAACACTAGGAAATGTAAAGTTTTCTGTATAATCCATTATGCCTCGTTTCCACTGAGCGGAGCGGTACGGTACGGGACAGTACGGTGCGGTTCGGGTCTGTTAACCATGATCTGGCTAGCGTTTCCACTGCCAACAGTACCCTTACTTGATAGGCGTGGTGTTTCGATCGACGTCATTTTCGCGCGAAGAAGAACATAGTAAACTACAATGGATGACATGCAGCAGATCTCGACATGTTTGTCACAAGAAGACAAGCGCCGACATTAGGCTTTTCTCAATATCAAGTACGCAAAGTTTGTACTTGCCATGTGCGACTCCTACATGCAAATGGTACAGCGCGTTCTTAAAAGCGTCACTCAGCTCGCTCTGCTACTCCGGTTATCGCTGTTAACTTACTCTGTATATACATTTTAAGCAACAATAAACCGAAATATGTTATAAAACACCACTCTGCCTCTTTTCGTTTTCATTTAAATAAATTAAACATTATAGGGACACAAATGTGGTTCATGCGCAACGCATATTGATTATTCACTGCACGTTTTACGTTATTCTATTTATAACAAAACGAAATATAAAACACAACCCTAACGTTGCCTCTTTTCGTTTAAATAAAAAAAAAAATTACACATATTCCAGGCAATATATGCAAAATGTTGCAATAAACATCAGTGATAATCTTGTAATAAAAAAATGACAAGAAACCATATTTCTTTTTGTAAAATTTCAGTTTTATCAATAATAGCCTATATAAAAGTTTAAGTAAAAGGTACAAGAAGCTATACAATAAGAAATAAAGCAAACAATTCAGTCAAATATCCAAATGCAGCGCTCTAGTCTAACATTACAAGTAAAGTTAAATACAAATAGCCTATAACGTTAATATGAAACTAAACTTAGCCCTCAGCCAAAACGATTGACAGGGAACTCATTATATCACGAGACCAAAGATTGCCCGTTAGGTCTACACAAGACGAATTATATCATAATTGATGAAACATGAAATAATTGGGAAACATGAGCGCCGAGCGCCCGCTGATCGCATGGATCTCACAACCGGGGGAAAAAAAATCATCTTTATAAATAAACCACAGATTTGAGCTTTAAACAACTACATTCTCGCCTGAAAAACTCTTAAAATTACATTTCGTGATACAGTAACAGTAGTATTATATTAAACTGTATATTAAAAAATGGCGCTTCTTATGTTGTCATTCCCCTTGTAGCACGCGCAAGTGACGATTCTCTGTCAACCAATCAACGTCCTGCAGTGAGTCTAGCTCCACCTTTTAGTACCGTTCCACTGTGCTAGGTACCCCAATGGAAGGGTACCTAAAAAGTGGTACGGTACGGTTCGGCATTTTGGTACCATTCACAACTTTTGATAGTGGAAACGCAAATAAATGCGTACCGTTCCGTACCGTACCGTACCGCTCTGTGGAAACGAGGCATTAGAGGACACAATCTCTGAACCGAGACCCTCAAGTACCCACCAGGCAAGAACACAGAGTAAGTTATTTGTTTTTATAGAAAAAAAGACTGATCTCAATTATGGCCAGAAGTGTAACTTTTTGAGATTACATTTAAGTTCATATCTCTGTGGCTGGCTACATTTACTGCTTAGATTAGTCTTTAAAGTTTGTCATCTAGTTATTTTCTTCAAGACAGGTCCTAATTTATTAAAGTCTGTTACATAAAGAGGTAGACTGGTCTGATTGGAATTGGAAAAGTAAGACTAACTACCCCTTGGTTAACTGCAAGTAAACTAGTTATAAAATAACATTTCAGTTAATTGAGGGTGGATGAGAGACGAATCATTAATTCTGTCAGGACCACTACCGTCAAATATGATTGACAATTAGCCTACAGTTTGGATTGGCGGAATGGTTCCGTTCTGGGCGAGAACTCCCTGCGCATCCATGCAGCCTAGCATGGATAAGAGCAGGGAGAGCAGCAATAATCCCCCTTGGGGTAAACAGAACAGAACCAACATGAAAATTTGCAAATATATTTAATTCAAGATTTAAAGTACAACATTATTCAATAATTATTCTGATTCAAAGGGAATCAGAATGTCAAATCCTGACTGGGCGAGAGGAGGAGCTGGGGATGGAGGAGGGTAATTTGCTCCTGAGAAACGCGATAGCTGCTGATAATACTGAAGGAGCTTATATATGTATACGGTGATAGGCATCTTATTCCTATAGGTAGATGTGGATCAGCTGAGAGTCAGCTGATGTGAGCTTGACTAACGTGACCTGCCAGAACTAACGCTATGCTTGATTGTATAAAATATGTTAGCCGAATGACTAATGTAACATTAACGCGAGTTAGCCGGAGAACTACACAATATAAAACTACATATTTTGAACACCCGGTAGAAAATACAGTGAGGAAAATAAGTATTTGAACACCCTGCTATTTTGCAAGTTCTCCCACTTAGAAATCATGGAGGGGTCTGAAATAGTCATCGTAGGTGCATGTCCACTGTGAGAGACATAATCTAAAAAAAAAAAAAAATCCAGAAATCACAATGTATGATTTTTTAACTATTTATTTGTATGATACAGCTGCAAATAAGTATTTGAACACCTGAGAAAATCAATGTTAATATTTGGTACAGTAGCCTTTGTTTGCAATTACAGAGGTCAAACGTTTCCTGTAGTTTTTCACCAGGTTTGCACACACTGCAGGAGGGATTTTGGCCCACTCCTCCACACAGATCTTCTCTAGATCAGTCAGGTTTCTGGGCTGTCGCTGAGAAACACGGAGTTTGAGCTCCCTCCAAAGATTCTCTATTGGGTTTAGGTCTGGAGACTGGCTAGGCCACGCCAGAACCTTGATATGCTTCTTACAGAGCCACTCCTTGGTTATCCTGGCTGTGTGCTTCAGGTCATTGTCATGTTGGAAGACCCAGCCTCGACCCATCTTCAATGCTCTAACTGAGGGAAGGAGGTTGTTCCCCAAAATCTCGCAATACATGGCCCCGGTCATCCTCTCCTTAATACAGTGCAGTCGCCCTTTCCCATGTGCAGAAAAACACCCCCAAAGCATGATGCTACCACCCCCATGCTTCACAGTAGGGATGGTGTTCTTGGGATGGTGTTCATCATTCTTCTTCCTCCAAACACGTTTAGTGGAATTATGAGCAAAAAGTTCTATTTTGGTCTCATCTGACCACATGACTTTCTCCCATGACTCCTCTGGATCATCCAAATGGTCATTGGCAAACTTAAGACGGGCCTTGACATGTGCTGGTTTAAGCAGGGGAACCTTCCGTGCCACGCATGATTTCAAACCATGACGTCTAATGCCGAGTTCAGACTGCATGAATTTAGCCCCGATTTTGGCTCGCCGACAGGTTTTGTGAAATCGCCGACAAATGCCCGAAATCACAGGCAAATCGGTGCTCGTTCACGTGAGTGACAATCACACAGTGTGAATAAGCAAAGACGCGATATGAGAGAATCACCGATGCCCGTGAGATATTTGGCATGCAAAATATCTGGACCTGTCGGCAATTCAAAATCCTGCTGTGTGAAAAGTGTTCTGACTGAAAACTACATCGGCGATGACCGACAGCCAATGAGAGAGCAAGATACAGAGCAGCGGGGAGTTCGGGGAGGAGTTATAGACCAGAATATCAGTATTTTAATAGATATATTTACAATTATATCAAACAGAAACAAAGCACAAACATTTGCTTGACCAGCAGCAACAGCAGCACATTGCAACATTATTTATTTACCCCCAACTCTCTTTGCAGAACACACTTGCTTCCTTTGTCTTCCCAGCCATTTCCTCACGCATAATGTTTTTATTTTTCTCCTTTTCGCTGCAAATCAGTGCACAGACAATTTGGATCGCAAGCTTCTTGCAGGCTATAATTTTTAATAACAATATCAAACTCGCGCGAGAACTACGGTCTTACACATGCGGGATTTTGCGTTATTTCCTGATAACTTCTCGCGCGTGTTTGGTTGCAAAACGTAGTTCGCGGACCAGACAGGAGTTGTCGGCGATTCTTCCTCCTGAAAGTCATGCAGTGTGAAACCTCCTGTCGCCGATGCATCGTGCAGTGTGAACACACCAGCAACTGAATGTTACCCTGGATAGTCATGCAGTGTGAAAAGAACAGTGACCCGACTACTTTGAAAATCTTGCAGTCTGAACTCGGCATTAGTGTATTACCAACAGTAACCTTGGAAACGGTGGTCCCAGCTCTTTTCAGGTCATTGACCAGCTCCTCCCGTGTAGTTCTGGGCTGATTTCTCACCTTTCTTAGGATCATTGAGACCCCACGAGGTGAGATCTTGCATGGAGCCCCAGTCCGAGACTCCGAGGGAGATTGACAGTCATGTTTAGCTTCTTCCATTTTCTAATGATTGCTCCAACAGTGGACCTTTTTTCACCAAGCTGCTTGGCAATTTCCCCGTAGCCTTTTCCAGCCTTGTGGAGGTGTACAATTTTGTCTCTAGTGTCTTTGGACAGCTCTTTGGTCTTGGCCATGTTAGTAGTTGGATTCTTACTGATTGTATGGGGTGGACAGGTGTCTTTATGCAGCTAACGACCTCAAACAGGTGCATCTAATTTAGGATAATAAATGGAGTGGAGGTGGACATTTTAAAGGCAGACTAACAGGTCTTTGAGGGTCAGAATTCTAGCTGATAGACAGGTGTTCAAATACTTATTTGCAGCTGTATCATACAAATAAATAGTTAAAACATGCACCTACGATGACAATTTCAGACCCCTCCATGATTTCCAAGTGGGAGAACTTGCAAAATAGCAGGGTGTTCAAATACTTATTTTCCTCACTGTATATACATCATTAAATAATCATACTTAGTGATAAAGTGGATACTGTCCCATCTTTAATGGATAAGCGTTTTGTAAACCTCATTTTACAACATTTTACATCAACCCTCAGAAGCATTTTAGACTCGTTTAGGCTGTTCAGAGTTGATTATTTCTTTTGAGAAACAAACATTTTATTTATTGCATGCTCTTTCATCTTCATTACTTTGCAGAAAGCTGCATTACACATTGCATCAAAGGGAATATTCGAAAAAGCATAATAGGGGCACTTTAAATATGATCTGAAAATCTACAGAGGTTTGGAAATTTGAGTCTGGAAAAGTATGGAATATGTGTAGGAACCCTGTTAAGAGCTTTTTGTGCTTGCAGGTGCTTCTGGTGTGAGGCGATGGAGTTGCATCTCTGATCAATGTACACGTCAGGGATGGAAATGAACTTTTTTGTCCACCGGCCACTGTGGCTGGTGGATTTCAAAATCTACCAGCCACTCAATGTTTTTACCAGCCACTTTCTTTTTTTTAACCGACAATGTGTAACTTCATGTGAAAATTAATACTACAAGATCTACAATACTTAAGCAGTTTATTTAATCTCAAGTCTCAATGAAATTTTCTCTTTCTCTCTTATATATATTTCTCTTTTTTACCTGGATGTGGCATTTGAATGATTCGTGGTCTTTTATGGCTTCCAGTTTTAGGTTTTTAGTCCCAACAATGAAACTAGGGCTGGGCGATATGGACCAAAAGTCATATCCCGATTATTTAGGCTGAATATCGATATACGGGATATATCCCGATATTTTTTCCGCAAAGTGAGAGCAAATGTTCAGTCAAAGTCAAAGCCAAATATGACATGTCACAAGTAGTTTTATTGAAACCGGCTATTTCCACACACACAAGTACTGTCCCCCTTTACTTAACATAAATTGTAAGAATATGACTAATAGTAAAGACTAGTACTAATATATAAACATTAGGCCTATGCTAAAGCTATTAAATAGCAGTCCCAAACTAGTTTTTGTTAATACAATGTTGGTATGAGCCGCCACAGTCATTTAAAAATATAAACAATAACACAAAGAAAAATAAAGTGGCATTTTGGGGTTAATATGGAAACGACAGTTACCATGGTGAATACACAATATTAACAATAACTGTTAATGAACCATGGAAACTGCTCCTGGTGAATAGTATGGAAATCATCCCTGCATTACTTTTATTTTGAAAATTAATTTACAACGTAACGGCGTTGCATGCTCGTAGTTTATTTTGCACTTTATATACATTGAGGCGATACACAGCGCGCGCCGCCGCATTTGCGCGTGCAATTGAAGAGTGTTCGCTATGAGAACAGGTCAGGATAACGGCTGACGTGACAGGACATGAAAGTCCGTTTTTATGAGGTGAAAGACTTTATTTCAGTGTACACTTATGTCCTCTAAAAGTGTCCACCGTCTGTGTGTCAGTGTTGTAGTTGAGTCACCAACTGTCGAGTCCGAGTCGAGTCTCGAGTCCCCGTGTTCGAGTCCGAGTCCAAGTCCGAGTCACCAAAGAAGAGACCGAGTCGAGTCCGAGTCGAGTCACCATTACCTGAGTTCGAGTCCGAGTCGAGTCTCGAGTCCCCAGTGTTCGAGTCCGAGTCGAGTCATCAAGGTTGAGTCTTTGTTATATTTCAAGACTGCCTACATTTCTCTACTCTGGCACCTTTAAAGAGCTGATATAATTATAAAAGAGGGTCTACATTAAACAAAAATGACACCACTGTGTTGACAATTATAAATAATAAATAAATAAATACAATATAAATAAATATAAATAAAAACTTTTGATTTCAATAATGTAGGCTATTAGTAGGCTAAATGTTAAAATTAACATTAACAATGCTGTAGAAGTGCAGTTTATTAATAGTAGCCTAAATGTTAACTAATGTAGTTAACTAGAGTTTAATAAATGGAACATTATTGTAAAGTGTTACCGATTTGTTATACACCGATTCAGACGTCTCGTGAGTTCGTTGTTGGACAGATGGACAGTTGTTTTAACCATTCATTAAGGTGAATCGTTCAAAGGAGTCATTAGTTCGCGAATCGGACGTGTCATTAATGGACGTGTAGCCTACGGCACGCCTTGTGTGATTATCTCGGCAGTTTAGGACAGGACAAGATTTGTGTCAACACAGAAAACATTTCATCACTAGATAGGTCTTTTCGTTTATTGAAATTGTGGCTAATGTCAGCTGAATGTGCGGAACGCTTTTCAGAGAAGATAAGGCAAACGTTTTTTTTTTTTTTATTGTTTCAGCACAATTCACACCTCGCGGTAATTCAGGAGAAAAAATCTCTGAATGATCTACGTGAAACTTCGGTCTTCCGACCTTTTACTATCGTGTCAATTGATTTTGATTAATATTAGAGGAGGGAGCTCGTGTTGTTTGAAGACGGTGAGAGCGCGCGCGCGCGGTTCTCTCTGCTCGTTCTTATATGCAGGAAAAAAAGAGATCCCGTCCGGTCTTGGAGCCCAAAACAGGAAAAGTGTAACATCTTATATCAAATTTTAAAACCTATTTAGTCAGAAACTTCATCCAACGTCATTCATTTGATGAATGCTCAAGTCCGATTTTATATCCTCGAGTCCGAGTCCAAGTACGAGTCATCAGTCCGCGAGTCCAAGTCAAGTCACGAGTCCTGAGAATAGAATCTCGAGTCGGACTCGAGTCCAGAGAACAGGGACTCGAGTCGGACTCGAGTCCGAGTCCAGGACTCGAGTACTCCATCACTGCTGTGTGTAACAGTATATTTTTATTTACCCGCCACGGTGGCCGGTAGGTGAAGCGAGTTTACCCGCCACAACACAAAATCACCCGCATTTGGCTGGTGGCGGGTGCTAATTTCCATCCCTGGTACACGTACGTTAAAATTGAAGTTCTAAATTTGTAAAATTATACATTAAGTTTAATAAAGATATTCTCCCAGATAAACCTACTGTATTGCAGCTGTTGAGAGGGTGATTCTGGAGACACTACATGAACTGGACATGAAGATGAATCACCTGACTTCAGTGGTCCAGTCCCTTTGCAGGCCGTTCCAATGTTCCAATGCTAGAGGTGGACAGTGAGGATGATATCTTTCCTCTCACATCCATGGAAGATCTAGACAATCTGGAAAGACAATTATCTGAAAGAGGGATGATGCAAAAGATGGTAAGAATCATTGACATTTTTAGGTTTAACAATTGTAATGAAGAAAATTGTGTCCAGTTTATTATTTGTGTTTTGTTTGTAATGTTTTGATATTACCTTTTATTTGTTAAGGTGAACAGATTATCCATCAGTGGAGGACACGCAATGAAAAAAACAGTATGGAGAATATGTTCCAAGGTCTTTGGTCCTGTAGCCAAACAACTGAACTGATGCGGAAGGGGACAAAAGCGAGGGATAATGAAAACAAATATAGGATCACTCTTAATAGGTACGTCCAAAATGTCTTACAAATACAAAATGGTTTTCAATTTATTATACTTTAAATTATCATTTATTTCTGTGATGCAAAGCTGAATTTTCAGGATCATTACTCCAGTCTTCAGTGTCACATGTGACATCCAGTCTATCACATGATCCTTTAGAAATCATTGTAATGTTCTGATTTATTATGAGTGTTGGAAACAGTTCTGCTGCCTAATATATTTGATGAATAAAAGGTTAAAAAGAACTGCATTTATTCAAAATAAAATAAAAATTG
The DNA here is from genome assembly GCF_951802725.1 of Rutilus rutilus. Taxonomy (NCBI): domain Eukaryota; kingdom Metazoa; phylum Chordata; class Actinopteri; order Cypriniformes; family Leuciscidae; genus Rutilus; species Rutilus rutilus. The sequence continues at coordinate 33,314,256 of NC_140218.1, forward strand.
CTAATAATATAAATCTTCTTTACTATCACTTTTTATCAATTTAACACATACTTGCTGAAAAAAAAAAATTGATTTAAAAAAAAAAAAAAAAAATTCCTGACCCCGAATGACTGACCAGTAGTGTATATTGCTGTTACAAAATATTTATATTTTTAAAACATTTGCTTCTTTTTTTTTTTTTTACTTTTTATTCATCAAAGTAGGCTATCCTAAAAAAGTATCACAGGTTATGAAAATGAAATATGAAATATTAAGCAGCAGAACTGTTTCCAACTTGAATCATCATATTAGAATGATTTCTAAAAGATCACGTGATAGACTGGATGTCACATGTGACACTGAAGACTGGAGTAATGATCCTGAAAATTCAACTTTGCATCACAGAAATAAATGATAATTTAAAGTATAATAAATTGAAAACCAATTATTTTAAATTGTAATAATATATCACAATATTACATTTTCTTTCTCTATTTTTTATCAAATAAATTGAGGCTTGATGAGCAGAAGAAACTTCTTTCAAAAACAATAAAAATAGTAATGTTTCCAAACTTTTGGCCTGTACTGTATATATATATATAAAACGCTCATCAGTCTGTAAAACAAAATTTGACACCGTTAAAACAGCATATGGCTGATATATATATATATATATATATAACGTTATATCTCAGCCATATGCTGTTTTAAAGGTGTCAAATTTAGTTTTACAGACTGATGAGCGTTTTAGATATGTAAACATTTGTTTCGACATGCGGTCATGAGGTAAAACAACAACTGGTGATAAGTGACAAAGAATAGTACCGTAATTTATTCGTAATATTTTACAGTAAGTCAGTCTGTCGTCAGTTATTACTCCTTTAAATTTAAAGAACAGTTTGTCAGAACTTAAAAGAGTAACGTTAGACCTAATCCACTACAACAAACCATCAACCGTTACCGCAAACGCTAAACGTTACATTAAACCACAGAAACACATATTCGTCGCAACCTTAATTAAGTTAGAACTTTATCTATTAAATGTATTTGATATAAAATCAAACATATATTTGACTGACCACATATTAATGACAGTTAATCAGATTAGATACGTACACTACCTAGCTCCCCCGCTGGGACAGGCGTCTCCCACTTGTGATGTGCTGAGGGTCTTTGGAAGCGCATGCGCAGTAGTCCAAAAGAGTCGATTTCCTGAATCTGACTATCCGATACGATCGCGAGTACGATATTTATGTTCTTCACAAAACAATTGGTATATTTTTCTAATGTATTATTATTACAGGACATTGAACGTCTCAACCCAATTGGTGGTTGTGATCTTTCGCACCTCTCTCTCATTTCTATTTGACAATAAAATAATATTCGACCCTCCTGACTAATTTGGGCAGTCACACTAAAAGAGTCTGAAACTTATTATGTGAAAGACAATAGCATAGAGAAGTTTAAAGTTTAAAATTTCTACTTAATTAAATTTTAATGTATTTATTTTAATTTGTTATAAAATTTTGCCATTTTACTGCATTTTTTATTAAATAAATTGAGTCTTTAGTTAGTTTATATTGTTGAAGTATAAATAAGACAAACAGATTTTTTTGTTATAGCAAGATATTTTCTTCTTGCTGTCTAAATACATATATATTCAGACGAGAGTATTGCACAGCGCTTAATCTCTCGCGAGAAGTGATTTTCTGTTTCAGGGCATGCGATTGGCTGTTCGCTGCTGATGTCACTCTTTCATGTGAGGGCGCGCGCGCCTCCGGATCAGGAGAGGAGTCCGATGCTGCGTTCCAGTCCACTTTTAGACACGCACTTGCGAACTTCCCTAAGCACTTCCCCTTGGGGGAATCCCTGCCGCCATTTTGAAGTGTGTTCCACTTCGTGAAGTGGACGAGGGAAGTTTATATGGACAGACCCTCGTTCCCTCGATTTTGACCGAGGGAGCGAGTCTGCTTCAAATGTACACTTCAGGCACCTATATGTCCCACAATGCAGTACGATTGTGACGTCACCACATATCTCATCTAATCACCACCACAACAGACAACTCTATGATATATTAATTATATATATTTTTTGTTTAAAACAACCCAAACACACATAAACATTTGGATGCTGCATTAAACAAATTCTTAAAAATGTAAAAAATAAATCAACTCCACAGCTGATTCCAAGTGATCAAGGGCTTAGGACGTTCCAGTTCAGCCCATTGCAGTTTCCGCCAGTAGTGGGCACTCGCAATGACGTACATCCGAGTGAACGAGACGGAGGGAAGTTTGCGAGTGAAGGGCATGACAGTTTTGGACTGGAACGCAGCACGAGTCGACGGATAGCGTTGATGAGTGTCATCGTCATGATGAAGGTAACTTAATCATGTGTAACACGACCTGTTAACCAATAGTGTGTCTTGCATAATGACCATCATATATTTTTAGTGCTTGTGTAACTTAATCCGTGCACGCTTGGGTTATCCGGGCCGCTCTGCCCCTCGTGCACACATCGTGCCTACATTGGGCCACTAATGGCGCTTTTCCACTGCATGGGACGGCTCACTTAACACAGTTAATTCGGAGGAGTGAATGAAAACGAGTGAGCGATTTCGGACAGTCGTTGAGTGTGCAATATGGGAGTGATTGTACGTTACACTCGATAACGTCCACTAAGGTTTCGGAAACCAGTGTTGAGTAGAACAGCGCTTCACATTTGTACGTTCACTTTTCTAATCTTCTAACCAGAGGCGTCCAGTCTTGCTCCTGTTGAGCATTTGTCCTGAAAAAATCAGCTCCAACCCCAATTAAACACGTGAACCAGCTAATCAAGCTTTTATTAGCTGTGTTGGGGCAAGTTGGAGCTAAATTCTATGAGACAGCGGCCATTAGGGCCGAGCATAGACTGTAAAAAATATGGACAAAGCGTCTGTGACGTCACCCATAGACTTTCTGAAGAACGGTTTTGAAGCCGTTTATGGGGGGTATGGGCGGCGCCATCTTGGGAAATCCTAACCCCGCCCACCTTCTGACGCAGCGCGCGTCACTCAGCTCGCTGTGCTACTCCGGTTATCTCTGTGTATATTTTAGGCAACGAAATATGTTATAAAACACCATACTAACTCTTTTCGTTTTCATTTAAAGAAATCTTAAACATTATAGCCACACAAATGTGGTTCAGGCAACGCATATTGATTATATTCAACTGCACATAACGTTTGCCTATTTATAAAAACAAAACGAAATATAAAACACAAACCTGCCTCTTTTCGTTTTAAATATAATATAAAAATATTAAACATTTTAATATGGTCCAGGCAATATGTGCATTTGTACTAAACAACAGATGTTGCAGTAAACAACATTACAGATCATCTTCGTTGTATTAAAATTTTAAATGACAAAACTCAGCCCAGTCTCTTTTTGTTAAATTTCACTTTTATCAATATTAGCCATTATAAAAGTATAAGTAAAAGGTACAAGAAGCTATACAAATAAAGCAAATCAGTCAAACATACAAAGTCATCGCTCTAGTCTAACCATACAACAGTAAAGTTAAATACCGTAGCTTATAAAGTTATGAAACTTCCCCTCAGCCAAAACGATTGGCCAGGGAACAAATTATAGATTCACGAGACCAAAAATCGCCCGTTAGATATACACAAGACGAATTATATCTCATGTTTAACCACTACAGAGACGCCAGAGTCCGCGGCAAACCCATAGGGCAAACCTCAGAACGTCTAGCCGATGAAAGGCTGTTCCAGGCGGGGTACATGAGCGCCCGGTCATCGCTGGATCTCACAACTGGATACAATTTTCATAAATCTTTATAAATAAACCACAGATTTGAGCTTTAAACAACTACATTCTCGCCTGAAAAACTCTTAAAACTACATTTCATGATACAGAAACAGTAGTATTATATGTCAACTGTATTAAAAAATGGCGCTTCTTATGTTGTCATTCTCCGTGGCGCTGCCTTGTCAGCTGTCAATCAAGCTGTCAATCAAAGTTAACCACGCCCTTATTGTCATACATTTTATATCTAAATACGATCTAAACTAACTAGTTAGAAAAAAATTCACCCCCCTCACAGTTGTCAGGCACTCGGAAGCTATCGAAAAATACATTAAAAGTCCATGGGACCAACCTGTAAAAACATGAATTTATGCTGTGAAAACGGACATTTTAACATGGTGGTCTATGGACATTGCTCCCTTTTGGGACCTCCCTCTAGCGGATTTTCGATGTATTGCAGTTTTTCGCACTTCCGGGTAGGCTTCATTTTTGAGATCAGAATGTTGCCGCTTGGGGCCGAGTTTGGACTCGCCGGTGTTACGGTTTATCTGGTGACCGTGTTAACTGGTGACCAACTTCCGTTCATCCGCTGCAGATGTGAGCAGATTCGTAGATTCTGAAAGCACAAACTGACGCGATATTAAGCTGTCTAATAAACGCAGACTTGCTCGTTACATGCCTTTCGTATTCTTGTAAAGATGACAAAGTATTGCTATGATCAAAAAAAATAAAATAATCTTTCCACGGGTTTCGAGCGCGCGCAGAAAAGAGCTCCGTGAGAACACCGTGATAAACATGTTGAGCTATCTCACCTGTCCGAATCAAAACAATGTGCCCGTGTTAACTTGTGACCTCTGTGTGTTTCCTATTACAAAAACTCACCATGGCGTTATTTTAGAAAATGTATAGCCTACTACATGGTTTATGATTTCAAAGAACATTACATGGACTCTGTAGTCAGACAATGGTACACAATTGTGGCTACTACAGTTGTATAGCAACTGCTATGGTTAAACTGGTTATTAATGAAAACATGGTTCTGTGTCGTCAGATACTAGCAACTATTTACATGTTGCTTTCAACGTTATTTTATCCTAAAATTAATTTAGAAACATATGTGACTTCATTATTCACACGGAAATTCTCGCACTGACAACATATATTAGGCTACATCTCATTAAATGACAAATTAAACCCCATCTAGCCTACTATTTAAATTGTTTGCTGGACATCGTAATGTTATTGTATATCTGATTTTGCAATAAATATAGTTATTTAGTTATTGTACATTAGGGTGGTCCTTATCAAGTCCAATTTTTTTTTTTTTGTGCAAAATGTTAGTGTCTTAACCTCTTAAACTGTTCCTTTTAACTTCAAAATTAGAAATAGGCAAAAATGTTGACAAAAAAAATGATATTTAGAGGTAGCTCAATCATGTGGAAGATTGCCTGTGTTAAGCATTATTGTGATATGCAAGTAATAATTAATGTTGCTGCAAATGAACTACATTTTATTGAAATCAGAGCCACACTGACATGACAACAATGACAACAATCTCAACAAAAGCACAAAGTTTTCACCAATCCCTCATTTCTGATGCTCAGCAGCCAGTGTTGACTCTGTGCAGTCTGGAGAGATCCGTCGCTGATCTTCCACCACATGAAGGAGAAACTGCAATTGTTCTTCAGAGTGTGTGAGATAGCCATTGCATTCTTGAATCAGAGCCACTCCTCTCTCGGCGTGATCATTCCGGTTAAGACCAACAAAAAATATTCATGTTGACTCAATTTAAAAAAATTACATTTAATGAAATTAAGCTGGAATCATTTCTATGAAGGGTTGTGTCGGATATGCTCATTTTAATTAATGAAATTGAACAAAGAGCTAAAATCATTTTTTTTGAGTGTACTTTCATTGCATGGTTGCCTGTGCCTCCTGATAATCTGCTCGATTCGGCCAAAGTTCCGGGTCAGTTTCAAGGAACGTAATGTAATTTTTTGAACCAAAAAATGTGCTCTAAACCCAAACAATAACCAAGGTGATCATCAATAGAAATATGTATTGATTCCACCAGGAAAGGTAAATCTGCTAAACCGGGTCATGAATGGATTAATATGGATTTAGTTTCTACAATAAGTAAACTGAGATATGCATCTAAAATACATATTTAGGAATATATGGTGCATTAGATGCTTTTATGGAGATTTTTTTGGAGTTTTACTAGCCAGGTACAATACCAGTTCAAATGATCTGTTTTTACGAAAATCATCAAAATCTCAGAAAGTTTAAAGCTATTGAGCTGCCAGTAATTATTATGTTACTGCCATAAAAATGGGCATGCTGTATTTTCTTATATAAAGGAACAATTTGAAGGGTTAAGAGCATGACAATTGGATACTTTAAAAATAAGGACCACCCTATTGTACATATATCTGATTAAAATTGAAAATTGAAATTGTTTTTATTAATCTGATCGGGTGGGCCACCGGTCAAACCCATAAATCCGTGCCTGCTTGAGACGTGTTTCTCCAGTGTATAACTTACATTTGATGGTTGTGTGTTGACGGGAGTGCAGTAATTCGGACTAAAACATAAGTTTTGCTAAAATATTTATTTGAAATGTAGGTTTAATATTATACATGTATTTGATCTGTAACTGTAAAGGGGGTATACATGTAATTACCATGATTGTTACATGTAATACAATGACTAAGTTAATTTACTTCTTTCAGATGAGTGAATGTGAAACGCCGTGTCCTAACCAGACTATCACTGCGATGTCGCCGCTGGAACAACAGAAAGTATGATCATTTCAGGTATAGTAACTGTATATGTGCTTTATTTAATGTTAAAAGCGTCTGTGTGAGTTTGAACATCATTTTGTTTGTCTTTTATAGCCGTACTGAAAGCAACTCCCCTCAGATCTTAAAGTGAACAAGAACGTTCAAACTGTTTGTTAAAGGTGCAATGTGTGATATTTCTGAGGATCTATTGACAGAAATGCAATATAAGATCCATAACTATGTTTTCAGTGGTGTATAAAGACCTTACTTAATGAACCGTTATGTTTTTATTACCTTAGAATGAGTCATTTATATGTACATAACCGCGGCCACCCCTTCTATGAAGGTCGCCATATCGTGACGTCATGTTTCTACCGTAGCCGACAGCGAACAGACAGACGCGTTTCATCACTAACTTGAATGAGAAGCAGCAGAAAAAGACGCGGCTTCCTACGTCGGCCACCGTAGCCTCTCATTCGAGTTTGAAATTTCAAGGAAAGGCCGCGAATTATTGACCGATTGCAATTTGCAAATCTCACCACTAGATGCCGCTAAAAATCACACACTGCACCTTTAAAGCCACACCGTGTAACTTTTCAACCTTCATAATATATTTCCAAGACCCTTGTGATGGGACATCGACTTACAATAGGTTGAATGACACGTCTGCCATAGCCTGACGGGGTCTGTATCGCTTTTACTGGCACTATGTAACTTCGGGGTTCGGGTAGTAACCCGAGCACAAAAAGAACTACAAAATTTGACTGCTTTACGGCATACGTCACTTCCCCCACCACTTCCTCAAATTCGGACGTGAGCGTTTATATACTGTCTATGGATGTGAGAGGCCAACCAGCGTTTGTTTTCGGCTTTCGTGCGTATGTTTTTGTCATGGGGGCTGTTGTGTTTAGACCTGGCCACTTCATGCGTTTTCTCAGATCAAATAGCTATCCGATCGTGAAAAGACCAGGTGTAAATGCCCTCCGAAACGCATTCAAGACGGATTTGAATCCGATCGCTCAAACCACTTCAGGAGGAGCTCTGAGACGCATTCCAGACGAAACTGGACAAGTGTAAATGCATCTGGTTGTAGAAACCACATATGTAAATTGTACTCCTCCCAAAAATGCTAATAATAAATAAACGTGTGAAAGCGTGTTATAGGCTATGTAATGTAATAGCCAGATATGACGACGTGCTGGAACATGCATCACCGCAGATGAGAAGCTGAGCATCTATTCATCAAGCCAACGTGCAAACTATCGCAAATCAAAGTGAAAGTAAGTCGCAGACGCTTAACACACAATCATCATCATCATTTAAAAGTAAAGAAATGAAATGATCTTACCAGGGCTGTTGCTGCTCTCTCTTATTGCGGTCTTTGATTTAGAAATTTTAGCTGATGATCAATAAAATGCAGCTCATATCTGTTGCTTTCGGTGACGTGCACTCCATTAAATCTGCATATAGCTCGGGAATTGAAGATCGGATTTAAATCCGTTTCGCAAAAACACATTTATGTGACCAGGTGTAGCCTAAATGAAATCGTTTTGATAAATCAGATAGCTATCCGATCTGAGAAAACGCATGAAGTGGCCAGTAAATAAATTTCTTCTTTGTAAACTTGTTTGCATTCTATGGTGTATGTTTTTGCGCTTGCTTGTAGTTTGTCATTGTTGATTCGTCCATTGCTGATAATTTGACCAGTCCAATAATTTCCACATATGTCTAGCTAGCTTTCGATTATCAGAGCTGTTAACAGACAACAAACACTCGTTGTCTTACGTGTTTTTTGCGTTATGTTTTATTGCCTAGCTTGCCTCACGAACTAGTTTGCCAGCTGAACTCAGGTGTTGTGAGGTGGGGTATTTACGACAGTGCAAGTATTCCACAGCGACTCTAGGGGTCGCTGTTTGACAAAAACACAATTTCTCCACAGTGTCCCTTTAAAGGGATACTCCACTTTTTTCGGAAATATGCTCATTTTACATCTCCCCCAGAGTTAAACAGTTGAGTTTTACCGTTTTAGAATCCATTCAGCCGAACTCCGGGTCTGACGGTACCACTTTTAGCATAGCTTAGCACAGATCATTGATTCAGACGAGTCCAGTAGCATTTCTTTCAAAATGACCAAAGAGTTTCAATATTTCTCCCATTTAAAACTTGACTCTTCTGTAGTTAAACCGTGTACTAAGATCGACGGAAAATGAAAAGTTGCGCTTTTAATAAGCCTATATGGCTAGGAACTACTCTCATTCCAGCGTAATAATCAAGGAACTGTGCGGCTGTACCATGAGTGCAGCAGGCGTAATGATATGACGCAGCGCCTGAAAATAGGTCTAATAGGTTAGACAAACTTAGTCCCGGTCACGTTGGAAGAAGTTACCGAGCTGGGGACTATTTTCAGGCGCTGCGTCATATCATTACGCCTGCTGCACTCATGGTACAGCCTCACAGTTCCTTGATTATTACGCCGGAATTAGAGTAGTTCCTAGCCATATAGGCTTAGAAAATCGCAACTTTTCATTTTCCGTCGATCTTAGTACACGGTTTAACTACAGAAGAGTCAAGTTTTAAATAGGAAAAATATTGAAACTCTTTGGTCATTTTGAAAGAAATGCTACTGGACTCATCAGAATCAATGATCTGTGCTAAGCTATGCTAAAAGTGGTACCGTCAGACCCGGAGTTCGGCTGAATGGATTCTAAAACGGTAAAACTCAACTGTTTAACTCTGGGGGAGATGTAAAATGAGCATATTTCCGAAAAAAGTGGAGTATCCCTTTAACAGACAAGTGTATTTTGACAACAAGTGTTTCAGTAACTCTGTATTAGGGGTGGAACGGTACACAGACATCACAGTTCGGTACGAGTTCGGTACAATGGAGGGAAAAGCAAAACAAAAATGTAGACGGCAATTTTGTTTTATTGTGCGTATCTCAGGCTGGACCACCAAAGGAAAATAAATGTCTTAAGCTTTGTATTTTTTAAATAAGTTTATTAATAAAGTAAAGGCATAAAACCAGTTTATTTGTAGTGCATTGACAATAGTTTTATATAATTAGTTTATTAAAGGTATAGCGGAGGATTTTTTTACTTCCGGGTGGATCACCTATACTATTGGTCCTCCTAATTGTCAATCATTCTGGTGAATCAATCAAACTTTTCAAAAAGTGGAGAGGGCAGGTCTTATCTAAAATTCGGAAAGATCCTCCACTATACCTTTAATTAAATTATTAAAAAGACGAAAAAGACCTTGAGATATGTTTGGTAATTGTACTCGAATGAATTTAAAAAGAATTTGCTGTATTTCAGATCAATATATTTGTTTTCCTTCATTTTAATTAACACTAACTTTATTCTCATCTGAATTATAAATGTATTTCTGTATAAAATAATACTACCATTAAAAACACATTTGATTTTCTTTTTTAATCAATGTAGAACATGTGACTTCAAAATAAACAGATTAGTGCTCCGGTTTAATCTGTGTGTGTGTGTGTGTGTGTGTGTGTGTGTGTGTGTGTGTGTGTGTGTGTGTCTGTCTGTCTGTGTGTGTTAGGTGACAAAAAAGAAACCAAACAAGAGGCGGTCAAAACGGAGTGAACTCTGCGGCACTACGATTCAAGTCCACGTAAACCGGAAGTTGCAAACAACTTTTCTCCAGTGTTGTGACGTATTTCCCAGTGAAAGGGAATATTGAACAGAGGGCAGGGTTTTACTCTAGCGCTCCTCCTCTCCATCTCTCACTCATAGCAGACTAACGGTTTGAGGGAATAGCGTTTCCCAAACCAAGCTGTCAAACCTACATCATCAGAGAAGGAACGCCATTCCAGACCGGAAGGAACTTCTCAGACTTTGATTAAAGATTACGACGGCAAACAATTTTTTTCTGTGTATTAACTTGCACAGATTAATTTTTCACCACAAGACTAGTAATATGCGCTAACAAAGTAAATGGGGTCAATTTTGATTTCAGTTGGACTTTAAGTACAGCAGCTCTAGGAGTTCGCTAAGATCCCGCCTTCATAAACTGCATGCAGCCGTGTTGCTGGGAGGAAGTCTGTCGCCTTCAAAACCTGCAGTCGCTGCTGTGGTGGGAAGGCGAGTATGTGACCGCAGGAAAGCGGAGGGCATTACTCTGAGGATTTGCGGCATTATCTAAAAAGATATGATGCCAGTTAGCACCACTGATGGTGAGGGGATTATAAGTGCTGCTGCTAATGTTTCAAGTTTTTCATACAAGTAGTTTACCAGATAGATTATTATATGTAGGCTTAATATAGTGTAGGCTAAGCCTACCCATATAGATTTTTATTTAAAATGTATTTTATGTTGCTTAATGTTTCACATGCAACAGGTGAGCCAGTGCACAATTATTTTATGTAGCCTATTTTAATTTTCTGTGCATAATTTATTTTGTTAAACTACACAAATGCCATTATCTGTACCGTATCCCAACTGTTAAACAATAAAACATAAATTGAGCAATATAACATGCATTTGTTTTTCAGTATATGAGCAATATTTTGCTTTTTATGTTAAAGACACTATTGATACCGTGAGAAATGTACATTCTCAGGAAAATAGCCGCTTATCAGTTAATCGTTAATCGATTGATAATGATTCATGAATTAATCGATAATTTGCATCCCTAGTCCTGAATGAACAAAAAGACGGAGTACACACACGCGCACACACACACATTCCAGCATTGCAATCTTGACATCGCAGCCTGTTCATGCCACGGAGCTTCAGAGCTAAAGTGGAGCTACAGATCAGGGGTCTCATTTATAAAGCGTGCGTACGCACAAAACGGGGCTGGATACGTACGTACGCCAGTTCCCACGCAAAGGTTGTGATCTATAAAAAACAAACTTGACGGGAGAATGTGCGCACCTTTAAGCAAACTTTGAGCCGTGCGTACGCACATTCTGGAGACAAAGGGAATTGGCGACACCGATGGTGAGCGGGAGTTAAGTGTCTTTTTGGTCACTTTTAGACAGAAAATCTAAAGAAAATTTAACATATACAGAAAGATAATACAAATAAAATTTCACTCACCAAGCCTGCCACTTGAAGCAAATATCCATTCCTTCTTAAATGTCCGCGTCAGCGAGCGCGTTGGGCCGTTTAGTGAAACTGACGCAAATAACAGTTTAAATAAAATAATGATTTAAACTAATGGAGTTAAGCACTTAAACATGAAATCATTACTGAGAAGTTACAACATTTTTATATTCAAATTCAGTCAATAGAAATATTTGTTGTTAATGCAGTGTTTTTGAACACTTTTCCTCTGGCATGCTGTGTTTTAATGTTTTAACCACAGAGATAACTGCTTATCATGATAATACCAGATTGTCTGAGAAAATAGTTTCGTGCAAATAATGCCCAAGGCCTATCTGTTTCCATTAAAAGTATCAATTAAAAATACAATTCGGCCAGTGGAAAAGATTGAGAAAAACTTTCTCTGAAATGTATTTTACACTATTTGATTTATGTATTCAAAAACAAGGCAAGGATAGGCAACTACTTGATTTTTATTAATGTAATGTGTCTTGTACCATTAAACGTTATCACGTGGATGAATAATCATATGCAAATGATATGCAGATGAGGATCTGCATAGTAAAACTAGGCGTTGTAAGCTCCATATATGGTTATTTCGGGGTGGAGACGCATGTGCGCACAATCTTCCGCTGACTGGGATTTATAAAGTGAATTCTGCGCAGGTTCTGGCGTACGAACGGTTTTATAAATCCGAATATTATTTTGCGTACACCATTTTTGGCTTTCGGGCGCACGTACACTTTTAGTAAGGTTCCTACGCACAGTTTTATAAATGAGACCCCAGGTGTCCCTAAAGAAACCGCGTATCTAACAGTAGTTCCACATTTCATTCATTCATTTGCACGCAAGTTTTATTTATTTTTATACCGTGTATTCTCAGTGTATATTCATGCACCAAACTGTTGACGCCCGTACCGTTTCGGTTCAGTACGAATACATGTTCCGTTCCACCCCTACTCTGTATGTATTTTTAATAATGTTAAAAAGAATTGTGTAATATTCATGAATTTGATTGTGTAATTATCCATTTCATAGAGAGTGCTTGGAGCTTGCGGAGCGTTTGTGGAGCCTGGGCCGTCTACAGAGACCGTGTTTCTTACAGTGTGTTCAGGGGACAGAGCTAGCAGACAGTGAGGAGATGTTTGCTGTATGTGACGCTTAGAGCACCTTTAGTTTTTAAATGAAATACTGTGAGAATCATGTTCAATCTGATTTCAATGCCACAGCTGTTTAGTATCTATTGAGGTGGTTGTTGACAGTATTGTGTTCATGTTTCTACATTTTACATGGTGTTCACTTTCCAATATTGTTTGTGAGAAATAAGTATTTTAAAGGTATAGTGGAGGATCTTTCTGAATTTTAGATAAGACCCGCCCTCTCCACTTTTTGAATAAGTTTGATTGACAATTAGGAGGACCAATAGTATAGGTGATCCACCCGGAAGTAAACAATCCTCCGCTATACCTTTAACCCACAGTAACTTTCCTTATAGAATGCTCTAACATCTTTTTCATTTTCTTTTCTCTGCCAAACAGCTTAGGAGATAGTTGATCCTCAGATGCACGGATCTACCTCTAGTCCACCTTCATTCCCACACCCAGCTGGCCATCAATGTTTCATGAAATATGAAATATGCAATAAAATAATAAATATGCATTCCAGACCACTGTCTGCCATGCATGATCTGTTCCTTGTTCATTGCAAATGTTTTAGATTGTTCTATTAAAGCTCATTATAATCTTTTAGACCCGGTATTAGGGTAGCTACAACACTTCCTAGGGAAGGGAAGTTTCGTGTAGGTGTTCTGACAGAACTCGTCCAGCAGGAGTAAATTGTGGGTCATATTGCTCCAAGATCCTCCAATCAGCACCAGGTCATCAGCGAAAGCCAGAGTCGTTACTGGACCTTATTTGTGACTTTATTCACCTTTATGCTCTCAGCAGTTACTACATTAAATTGTGTCCTTCATTTTTTTTAAATATATTTAAAGATGGTTTTAAAGTTGGAAAGTAAATGGCATTAAATCTGAGGTAATATGAATCAAATGAACATTTGTATATTGTTTCCTCCTAAGGCTTCTTCCTCATACATCTACAAGGGTTTTCTTTACCAGTGCTTTAATCAGCAGGTAGACTTTCCAGTTGACTTTCAAAGGAGGTTTACCTCAAATGTACAACTTGGCTGGCATTTTTTGCATGTATTTTTTTTTTCTACTGAGGAATCAATCAATCAAACAAACAAATTTAAAGCATTTTTACATTATTTGTATTTGTATATTCAGACATTTGTATCCAGTAAGAGTAAAATCATTGAAAGCATTATTTAAATAAATCCATTTATGTCATGCTTATATTTTATTCTGTACTGAAAGCAAAAAAAAGCTAAGTGTCCCTCGTAAATATTTATGTAGTAAGACAAAATGGATCAGTGAAACTGCATTAACCAATGCAAAATCTCTTAAAGGTTTTTGTTTTCACATGTACTGGTAAGGGGGAAAATGCAACAATGGTTTTAATGCTTGTCAAATTGCATGCAGATCAACTACGAACAATGAGCCATCCGTGTATGTATTTGATATCATATTGTTATTAAATATATATATATTCCGTGTTTACACTGGATGCGAGTGGCACAATGCGGAAGCCACTTGATGATCGACACCCGCGAGTCTGCAGATCTGCTCGATCCGCGTGGCAATTTCACCGTCTTCTCAGACTGACAGATACATAAAAATAAAGGTGAATTTGGGCTACTTTAGTTTTGCACGTACTTTGTCATGTTAATTAAATTATAATCAAATTGATTTTGTTTTATTGACCACAATATTATCACTGATATTTGTTTGAGAGGGGCACTTTTGATTAATTTTGGTAAAAAAAATAAATCCACAGCTAGCCGTGGATTATCCCTTACATATAAGTTTATAAAGATATATATTTTGTGTCAAAACAGCGGTTATTGTTTGCCAGTTTCTGCGCTGACAAAAACATTCGAAAAATAACCTTGGCGAACGCGCGTCACTAATTGTGACGTCACAGACAGAGTCGCCCATGGCTTGGCTTCACTACTTTGACGTCACAGACTCTTCTCAGGTTTTAGAGTAGATCAGTTGTTTTCTAGCTGTACAAGCGATCTGACTAGCTTTGCTGTTACATGTGTGGTGAAAAATTGCTCAAATTGTTTTATATCTCTCGATCTGTGTTTTATCTCGTGATTTTTTGTATTTCATTCGTTCGATCCGTGCTATTTACGTTCAGTGGACTTGTGATAAGTTAGAGACAGAACATCAGAGAAACATCTGGAGCAACATGGGTCAATCTGGCAGTTACATTGTAAAGGAAGATGCTACTGCATCTGTGTCACCAAGACCTGTCCCAGAGACAGTAGAGAAGAAGAAGAAGAAGAAAGGGGGGTGCTTTAGATGGGTTTTCTCTCGGAAATCCAAGAAAACTTCCACTGAAGCCCAACAGAGTCAGTGCAGCAGCCAACAGCCTGAGAGATGCTCTGATGGGGAAGCTGAACAGAACAGCAACACTGAACACAATTCAGTGTACAGCAAGCACAGCTGTGTGCCTTCTCTGACCAGTGTGCCAGATGATGATCAAGACACTTCCAGGCAAGAGCAAAGGGACATCAGCACACAAAACAGTGGTCCTTCTCTGACTGTGCCATCTGAGACTGAGGAGAACATCAACTCAGTTCACAGCAAGCACAGCTGTGTGTCGTCTCTCAGTCTCACCAGAGGGCCAGATGACGATCAAGACATTACCAGGCAAGAGCAAAGGGACATCAGCACACAAAACAGTGGTCCTTCTCTGGCTGAGGAGAACATCACCTCAGTTCACAGCAAGCACAGCTGTGTGTCGTCTCTCACCAGAGTGCCAGATGATGATCAAGACACTTCCAGGCAAGAGCAAATCAGCACACACAATAGCAATCCTTCTCTGGCTGAGGAGAACAACAACTCAGCTTCGACATCGGATGACATTTCTTGGAAGAATGAGGATGAAATCATCCATATAAGTTCAAAGGGAAAGACAGGTCAGTTTATATAACAAGCCCCAACATGACTCATAAAATGTGCAAAAAGTACCTCCGTTTTAACATCTTTTTCTGGACATTGTCTTTATTATCCAAATGAAAATGTAACTGAGGATGGATTTTGGTTGTGTGAGGCGCCACAATAATGTGTCCATTCCACAGCTATCTTTAGTCTGCATTTTATTTGATTTTTTTGTGGTTTATACTGTAAATGTAGTATGTCCCTCTTTTTTGTAACAGGGGACATCTCGCAGCACTATGAAACTATGAAAAAACTGGGCAGAGGATCATATGGATGCGTCTACGAAGGGATCCGTTTGTCTGATTCACAAAAGGTTATTTTTTTTGCACTCTTGGAAGTTGGAATTTAAATTCATTAAAAGTTACATCAAGGTTAATCACTGGAATCATGTGACCTCTCCACATATAGTTAATTAATTGTAAAACAAAAAATCTTATTTTTTCTTTCCCTTGGAGAACAGGTGGCAATCAAATATGCGCCGAAGACAGAAGCCATGGAAAGTGTCCGTATTGTAAGTAAGCAATTCCTCTCTTCGTTTCATTACTCTTAGAGTACACAGTCACATTAATATTAGGACAATTAAACAAAACACTCTGTCAGCTTCACTGGTTACTTCTGAATATTACAGTTTGGTTCCAAAACGTGATAAATCCATTTTGATTAAGTTGAGCAAAAATGTCTTTTCTTTACCAAGAAACCAACAATTACTCAAAACACACACAAAAACGTATTTTTGCACAGGCATTTTGCACTAGTTCCCATTAAAATGACAAAATTCGACAGTAAATGTGACCGAAACTTTAGTAACTATTTCCAGTATTTCAATGACTTAACTCTTCAAACCTATACTTACCCAAATGCAGGACATCTTTTTTTAGTAATTCGTTTAAATGTAACCATGTCCCCTAATTATCTCACTTTTGTATAACTATTATCTCTCCTGTAGGGTCTATTTGGCAAATCCCTTCCAAATGAGGTCGCTATGATGGCTCTTATGAACAAAGGTCCCAGTGTTCCTCAAATTCTAAAGCTGCTGGACTGGTACGAGACACCAGAGGAATATATCCTGGTCTTAGAGCGCCCCATGCCATGTGAAGATATGAGGCAGTTTTTACTGCAAAATGGTGGCGTACTGAAGGAGTCGACGGCTCGAGCTGTGATGCGTCAGGTTGTCACTGCTGCAAGAATATGCAGTGAGAGGGGCGTCTTCCACAGTGACATCAAGATGGAAAACCTGCTCATCAACCCAAACACCTTGCAGGTCAAACTGATAGACTTCGGTTGTAGCGAACGCTTGAAGAAGTCTTCTTACTCGAAATTCAGTGGTACGTATTATTCCACAAATCTATGGTGAATAAATGGAAAAAAAACTATGGAAATACAAATTCATTGCAATGGACGAAATCTTGTTCTTTCTTCCAGGCACAAGAGTTTATGCTCCTCCTGAGTGGGTCGACCATCAAACCTTTCATGGCAAGCCTGCAACGGTGTATTCTTTAGGCGTGCTGATGTTCAAGATGATGTCTGGGAAGTATCCTCGTGGGAACCTCCCTCAGATGTTTGGTGAGCCCTGGTACACAGAAGACATTTCCAAAGGTGAGAGCATGTGGACGGGTCATACAGGAACTTTTATTACTGCTTAAAATAATATGATCAGTTACACAAAGTATAACACTTACAATAATAACTGGACATCTCTCCCCTCTTCACAGAATGCAGGGATCTGATGTCTTCATGCATGGAAAGGGATCCAGCCAAGCGGATTAATATGGAAAAGATCCTCCTCCACGACTGGTTCCAGGTATCGATCCTCACCTGAAAATGTTTGGAAATAAGATACCGTCATGAGAGGAAGAACGAGAAACAAAAGAAACCCAGAGAGTAGGTAAAAAGGTAAAAAAGGTAAGGAAAGGAAGTATATATGTGTATATATCCATAGATGCAATTACAGGTTAAAGCACAGCTTACATGCACATGCAAATGAAGAAAGAAATATTTATCTAAAAATATTTATTTTTATTTATAATTACCTGTTATATAATTCAAGGCAGCTTTTACATGTTGCATGCTTCTTTTAAAAGTATTTCTAATTATATTTGAGCAATATGTAAGGCTCAAGAAAGGAGGAGGCAGGAACCGGGCAAACGTTCAACAAACTTTAATCCAAAAGTAAACTGACAACAAAACGTAAGTAACCCCCCAAACCCCACCCTCAAATACTTCTTGCCAGTTATGTGGCTTTCATGGCAAGCCTGCAATGGTGTATTCTTCAGGCGTACTGATGTTTAAGATGCTGTCTGGGAAGTATCCTGGCAGGAACCTCCCTCAGATGTTTGCTGAGCCCTGGTACACAGAAGACATTTCCAAAGGTGAGAGCATGTGGACGGGTCATACAGAAACTTTTATCACTGCTTAAAATAATATGATCAGTTACACAAAGTATAACACTTCCAATAATAACTGGACATCTCTCCCCTCTTCACAGAATGCAGGGATCTGATGTCTTCATGCATGGAAAGGGATCCAGCCAAGCGGATTAATATGGAAAAAGATCCTCCTCCACGACAGGAAAGGAAGTATATATGTGTATATGTATACAGGACTACACTGCAATGCATTCTGGGTAAAATAAGACATTTTCCAAACAAAAAACATGGCGGATCGAGTAAGCGCATTCAACCGCTCAGTGCAGTTTACCCCAGCGGAACATATGTGTTTGTTGGAGGAGTATAACAGTTACAAGGACATTTTACTTGGGAAATTTAGCGGAGAATGTAGTAACAAGAAGAAATGTTTAATTTGGAAAAAGATTGCTTCGACAGTTAACAGCGTTAATCCGATCGTTGAGCGGAGCGTTAAAGACGTACGGAAAAGATATAAAAACATGGTAAAAGATACCCTGTATACCACCCGTGACACAGAAGCTTTGCTGAGACCCACTGTGTCACCAACAGCATTCAGAAAAGTTCCTGTTGCATAAAATCTCAACGCAGTGCAAACCTGCGCGCGCCATTCGCCGTCTGTCCGCGGCGCCATCAGCGGCTCAGGACCTTGTTCAAAATCCTGCCGCACTATTTACATTTTTGTCCCATATTTGTCTCAAATCGTCGTTAATGTATACTGACTTCACAATCATAACATAGTACAGACATTATCTTAATTCCATAATGTCTTTAAAGGGATAGTTCACCCAAAAATGAAAATTCTATCATCGTTTACTCACCCTCAAACCTGTATGAGTTTCTTTGTTCTGCTGAACACAAAGGAAGATATTTGGAAGAATGTTTGTAATCAAACAGATCTCGGTCCCCATTGACTACTATAGTATATTACTTATTTCGGGTTGAATGGTGGTCGTTTCGCACCCCCCTGGTGCCCGTGAGCGGAAAATACGCACTTGCAACTTTGAGCCGGCGGGCCGCCGGCCGCCACGTCAGGAAGTCTCGCGTGATATCAGGTCTCGCGATGTAAACAATTGCTTTACGGCCAAAATAAATCTGCTAAAATGCTGTCATTATTGCGCTCCCTCACGCTGTTCGAACCCGAATGAAGAAGACGTTTTAAAGAATGTCCCATCTGCTTTGATGTCGTTGATCTACTAGCCTCTGGTGTCTGAGAATAGCAAACGAGTTTTTACAACAGTGTTGTCAAATATCTATTCCGAAGCTGTGGGGGGAGCTCTAGAGAGAAACCTGCGAGCAAAAAGCGAGAATACAGCGAAGAAATCCCGAAGTTACTGAGCCCCGCTTTAAACATAACAATATTGTTGGCCATAAACTGAGAAAATGCGCGTCCGGTGTGCGATACCTCGAGTTGTCCTAGACACGGCGTGGCGCTTCTCGTCCGGTGTGCGACCCCCTTTAGACCTAAGTTAGCCTGGGGGTAAGGTGTCACATTTCTTTGGTCTAAATTAAGTCAGTCTTTATTTTTGTGAAACAGTCTAACTTGCATTAGACTAGTCTATGAGCAAATTTTAGACTCGTATAAAACTATAGACCGGTCTAAAATAGCTTTGTGAAACCGGCCCCTGGGGCTCAGGTCAGGAAGCAGACAGACTGGCTTAACTGACCGTCTGCTAGCTGCTGCTAGCTATCTTAGGTTAAAATTTTTATTGATGTTCAACTAATAAAAAACAGATATAATACGGATGAACAAATGATAAAGCTTGAGGTTGCTGAATATTCGATCCCTAACTTCAAAAGCACTCATTGTTAATGATATGATTACAGACTATAATCTAGATGTGCTGTGTTTGACAGAAACCTGGCTAAAACCAGACAATTATATTACTTTAAAGGTGAACTAAGTAACTTTTTTACCTTAACTGAACAGCTTCGGAGTCATTGGAATGGTTACATTACTTATTTCGGGTTGAATGGTGGTCGTTTCGCACCCCCCTGGTGCCCGTGAGCGGAAAATACGCACTTGCAACTTTGAGCCGCCGCGTCAGGAAGTCTCGCCTCTCGCGTGATATCAGGTCTCGCGATGTAAACAATTGCTTTACGGCCAAAAGAAATCTGCTAAAATGCCGTCATTATTGCGCTCCCTCACGCTGTTCGAACCCGAATGAAGAACATGTTTTAAAGAATGTCCCATCTGCTTTGATGTCGTTGATCTACTAGCCTCTGGTGTCTGAGAATCACCAACGAGTTTTTACAACAGTGTTGTCAAATATCTATTCCGAAGCTGTGGGGGAGCTCTAGAGAGAAACCTGCGAGCAAAAAGCGAGAATACAGCGAAGAAATCCCGAAGTTACTGAGCCCCGCTTTAAATGAGTCCACCCCGCAAGATTACTGTTATAAACATGAACCTCGTCTGAAAGGCAAAGGGGGAGGTGTTGCTGTAATTTATAGTAATATCTTCAGAATTACTGAGAAGTCTTGTTTTAAATATAATTCTTTTGAAGTGTTGTTGCTAAATGTAACACTTTCTAGTGTAAATGATAAATCAGGTTTAACATCTGTGCTGGCTACTGTATACAGGCCACCAGGGCACCATAAAGACTTTATCAAAGAATTTGCTGATTTTCTATCAGAGTTCGTATTGGCTGCAGATAAAGTACTAATTGTTGGTGATTTTAATATACATGTATGTAACGAAAAAGATGCATTGGGATTGACATTTAAAGACATTCTGAACTTGGAGTTACAGTAGACAACACGTGTCAGGACCTACTCATCATCGTAATCATACTCTAGATCTAATATTATCACATGGAATCAATGTTGATGCCGTTGAAATTCTGCAGCAGAGCGATGACATCTCAGATCATTATCTAGTCTCGTGTAAACTTCATTTAGCCAAGGCTGCAAAGCCGACTCCGTGTTACAAATATGTTAGACCATCACTTCTGCCTCTAAAGATTGCTTTATTAATGATCTTCCTGATCAGTTTCATCATCTCAGATAACTTAGAAGAACTAGATATTGCGACAGAAACCTTTAACTCTCTCTTTTCCAGCACTTTAGACACAGTTGCTCCTTTGCGCTTAAAGAAGATTAAAGAAAATAGTCCAACACCGTGGTACAACGAGCACACTCAGGCCCTTAAGAGAGCAGCCAGAAAAATGGAGCGCAACTGGAAGAAAACAAAACTAGAGATATTTCGCATTTCATGGAAAGAGAGCTCGATTGCATAGAGAGGCCTTAAAAGCTGCTAGATCTGCTTATTTTTCAAACCTGTTAGAAAAAATAAACGAAACCCTATGTGTTTATTTGAAATAGTGGCTAAACTAACGAAAAATAAATCTTCAACCCCAGATGTTTCCAAGCAGCACAGCAGTAATGACTTTATGAACTTCTTTACTAACAAGATTGATAATATCAGGCAGAAAATTATAACTATGCAACCGTCTACTACAGTATCGCAACAGGCAGTGCATTGTAGTCTCCTTGAAGAAAAATTTGATTCATTCGTTGCTATAGGAGAGGAAGAATTTACTAAACTCGTTAAATCATCTAAATCGACATGTATGTTAGACCCTATACCGACTAAGCTTCCAGAGGTCACAGATCCTCTTCTTAATATCATTAATTCATCTTTGTCACTAGGACATGTACCAAAAACGTTTAAGCTGGCTATGATTAAACCGCTTGTTAAAAAAACTTGATCCTTCAGAATTAGTCAATTACAGGCCGATCTCGAATCTACCTTTTCTGTCAAAGATACTAGAAAAGGCAGTATCCTCACAACTATGTTTCTTTTTAGAAAGAAATGATATCTGCACGGATTTCCAGTCAGTTATAAAAATTTGGATGACTAGTAATTTCCTACTTCTAAATTCTGAAAAAACAGATTCTAATTATTGGACAAAAAACTTCCTCACGTAATAACCTAGAATACTGTCTAACACTCGATGGCTGCTCTGTTAAGTCTTCGTCGTCGGTTAGGAACCTGGGTGTGCTCTTAGATACCAATCTTTCATTTGAAAGTCACGTGTCTAGTATCTGTAAAACCGCATTTTTCCATCTTAAAAAATATATCTAAATTACGTCATATGCTCTCATTGACAAATGCGGAACAATTAGTTCATGCGTTCATGACCTCAAGGCTAGATTATTGTAATGCTCTTATGGGTGGTTGCCCTGCACGCTTAATAAACAAATTACAGCTGGTCCAAAACGCAGCAGCTCGAGTTCTTACCAGAACCAGGAAGTATGACCATATTAGCCCTGTTCTGTCAAAACTGCATTGGCTCCCTATTAAACATTGTATAAATTGTAAAATACTGCTGATTACTTACAAAGCACTAAATGGTTTAGCTCCGCAGTACTTGAGCGAGCTCTTAACACATTATAGTCCTTCACATCTATTGCGATCTCAAAATTCCGGCCAGTTGAAAATACCTAGAATATCAGAAGCGACTGCTGGCGGTAGATCCTTTCCTATTTAGCACCAAAACTTTGGAACAGTCCTCCTAACATTGTCCGGGAAGCAGACACACTCTATCAGTTCAAAGCTAGACTAAAAACACATCTCTTTGACCTAACATACACATAACACATTATAGACTTCTATAATTCAATGTTAGGCTGCATAGATTAGGCCAGCCGGAACCGGGAACACTTCCCATAAATCCTGATGTACTCATTACATCATAAGAAGAATGGCGTCTACGCTAATATTAGTCTCTCTGTTTATACCAAGGTTTAACGCAGTCCGCCGGATCCAGATCTGATGAAGGACCTGCGCCTGGACGCGACGACAACGCAGTCCTGAAGTGTCAACTAGTCTCTCCTCTTACGCCGGATCCAGGTCGTATCCAGATTCGATGAAGGACCTGCGCCTGGACGCGACGACAACGCAGTACTGAAGTGTCAACCAGTCTCTCCGTTTACTGAAGTGAGGTGGACCCCGGCAGGGCCGGCGAGTGCACTTCTGCCGCTCTAGGCGAAAAACAATTGTGCCGCCCCTAGGGCTGGTCCGAATACCATTTTTTGAGCTTTGAAGCTTTGGTTGTAATGAATATTGAATATTCGAAGCTTCGGAGAGAGGGGGCTGAACCTATTCTTCTCTCTAATAAAGGCAGTATTCTCTCTGTGTCTGTCTGTCCGTTTGCATTTTGATTATTTCGAGAACCGTTCATCCAATCAACTTCACAAGGGAGTGCAGTGTCGCATTTGGTGCAATATAGACACGCGAGACGTGACACATTCAGAATGAATACACTTTGCACCTCATGCGGGCAGGGCATATAGGCTATGCTCCACGAACGAACACTGATATTAAACGCACACACACAGGTCTGTTAACTTAAGCAATACTTTTAAGGTAGTCTAATATTTTTCTGACTAACAAATTACTGACACAGTGAAGGGTAGATTTAAATAAAGAAAAACAAAATTTAAATGAAGAAAAACAAAATTTAAATAAAGAAAAAACGAAATTTAAATAAAGAAAAACGAAATTAAGTTAAATAAAAAACGAGATTAATTTAGATTGATAATAACGGGTAAAAAGGCTAATACATTTTGCTTCTATTATTCTATTTTCCACAATGTCAAAGCAACGCAGAATACAAAATACAAGCTCAGGCATGCACTTCTGTCCATACAAACTCCGCTGTTCTGCGCTCTAGCCAGAGAACACTCCCGCAGGAACACTTTAGTAGGCCAAGAGGAAGCAAATACATATACACTATACTGTATGCGTAGGTGGATGTGATCGAGGAATTTGGCTGTTAGAAGAATAACATTTAAAGCCACTTAAATGAACGAAATGACTCAAATAAAGATTTGTTCATTTTGATGAACGAGATCGACCAAGAGAGTCAGTAAAATGCTCCGAACTTCCCATCACTCACTAATGACTCGTGAGAGCAGGGGGTGGGGCGGGGCAGCGGCAGCTCAGCAAATCATATAGCCTATTTTGTGAATTGTTCATTCCCGATTGGCACACATTTTGCTGCCCTTACAAAAGTGCCGCTCTAGGCAATTGCCTAGTTCGCCTATATGGACGCGCCGGCCCTGGACCCCGGCCGTATCCAGATCAGAGATGGTGGATCTGCACCTGGACCTAACCATGACGCATCCTGAAGTGCCAGCCTCATCAGCCCTGTGAAGGCCTCATCGACACGACCAATCTGACTTCTGACCTGTAACGCTGCCTGGATCATAATCATACACTGTTCGCTCGTTGGCCAGAGGAGAACTGGCCCCCGACTGAGCCTGGGTTTTTTTTCTCCATTCTGTCATCTGATGGAGTTTTGGTTCCTTGCCACTGTTGCCTTGGCTTTTGGCTTGCTTAGTTGGGGACATTTAATATTCAACAATATTATTGATCTGCCTTATTAAGGGTGGACAATGATGCAATTTTCTTCTAGAAACAAATTTTGTTGTATTATTTTCATGTTATCAATGTGAAGCTGCTTTGATACAATCTTTATTGTAAAAAGTGCTATATAAATAAAGGTGACTTGACTTGACTTGATAGGTGAATTGGAGAGACAAAATACAGACCTGCCAACCTTGAAATTATTTTTTGAGTGTAATCAGTGGGACAGGACGGGACACGCATTATATTGTATTGCATAATGTGTGCTGGTCAACTAGTCTAAAATTAAGAAACCCCTAGAAAAACTGTAAAAAAACAACAACAATATATTGGGTTTCTTATATTCCTATATATAGGAACATTGTGTGTACATTTAGGCCACTTAATTTATTATTGCAATATCCAAATATGCTTCTAAATCACACAGAAAAAGGGGCTTCTATTTGTGACGCGCTGTCTTTGCATTTGATTTGAGCATTGCACATTTTAAACAGGACACGCATTAGCTGAATAAATATGAGGCGCCGTAAAATAATTAAATCAAACTTCATTCACGCACACATATATGAAACGCTTGCATACACATATACTAAGTAGTCACACATACATACTGCTGAATACTCAAACTAATACATATGAAATGCACAACGTCACACCTAAAGTCTCTCACGAACATAGGGCACCTCATACAAAACCTTCCACAAATGCACGCGAGAAATCCACATGCGCGCGCACCAATCCACAAATGCACGCGAGAGATTCACATGCGCGCGCACCAATCCACAAATGCACGCGAGAGATCCACACGCACAAATCAATCCACAAGTGCATGCGACAGATCCACAAACACAGCGATCCACGAATGTACGCGAGAGCCACACACACACTGCGATACACACACACACGGCAATCATGCAATTGTCCTTACTCACATTAATTGCTTTGCTCACAATCCACAAATGCTTTATCTGTACCAGAATTTCATGCACAGTAAATCTTTTGCATTGGTGTTCTGCCTTAACAATGCCCCTTCATATGCGCTTTTATCTGTGGAATCTTTTGAGACTGTCGTTCCGCGGCCTTGATTTACAAGCCTCTCTGTCCCTGTTACAATATGGTGTCTTCCTCCAGAGGGCGCTAACCGGCTTTCGAGCTGAATCTTCCAAAGGGATGGACTCATTTCGTTTTGTAACTTGGCGTGACCACTGAAGTCTAAACATTTTTCACTAAATATCATATACATAAATGCAAATATAGAGTAAAACCAAACCTCTTTTTTTTATTCTTCAACGTGAAATCAGAAAATATAGCCTATTAAGAAAACCATTCGGATAACAGGAGAGCTTTAAAGTCTTTAAAAGTATTTCTGTAACTGTTAGCCAACTATAGGCTGTACGTCAGGGCTATTCAATTAGCTTCATTCGAGGGCCGGATTATCAAATCGAAAAGTTGAGTTTGGCCGGTGGATCGGTTTGGGGGTTTAGCTGATTTATTGAAACATAACGGTGAATGTACTGTAGTAATTTACCATGGGTTGGGCAGAAATGTGCAATATTTATATTGAATACTATGTAGTAATAAATAAATAAATATATATAAATATATATATATATATATATATATATATATATATATATATATATATATATATATATATATATATATATATTTACTATAATATTATATAGTGTAATAGTAAATATAGTGATTTATATTGCATTAGATTTATTAGGTGGGTAGAGGAATATATTAATTTAATTTAAGAAACTGTTATGTTTCAATAAATAAGCTAAACCCCCAAACCACCGGCCCAACTCAACTTTTCGATTTGATAATCCGGCCCTCGAATGAAGCTAATTGAATAGTCCTGCCTTAAAGTGTTACATCATCAGTATAATGTTATTTGTTTAAAAATATATGTTGCTTTCTGACAGACATGTCTATTACCTGAAAACCTTAAAGCACTGTTTATTCTTTTGTATATGTGTTCCATTATGTGTATTTGTGCTATTGCTTGTCATTTGTTTATTAGATTTTTTTTTATCTTATTAATGACCTTTTATTTAATAATGTTTGAAATTATATTAGTTATAGGCTAGTCGTTTTTGCTGTGGTATCAATTATGGAATTCTGAATTTTCACTTGTGTAAAATGTTGGTGTCATGGCAACCTTATTAGAATACAAGCCAGGGAACATGCATGGGTAAAAAAAATATATATAATCATTTAATTTATTTATTTATAACTTTTTTTGTGGTGGCACCACAATTTGGCAGGGCAAGTAAAACGTTTATAGGCTTCATTAACTTTATAATCTTCATCAGTCATTGAATTAAAAGTGGTTTGTTCACTCAGAATTTCTGAGTAATCATTTATATTATTCTAAACCCATAGGTTAATTTTTCCATCTTTTTTTTTTTTAACACAAAAGGAGATTTTTATCCTAAGGCCCAAGATACAATCAAAGAAACAGGGCTGATGGAGCTTTCGACATTCAGCAAAATTATGTAATAATAAAAGTTCAAAGTATCAAAAAAAGATTTCATTCAACTCATGCAGAAGTTCTGCTAAACATCTCCTTGTGTGTTCCTCAGAACAAGACAAATCATACAGTTACAACAACACTTCAGTTTTTTGGCTGAAGAAAGCTCATTCACAGTGTAAAACAGCAAGAACTATACATCTACAATGAATTATCAACACATGTTTGTCTTTGCATCTTTTTATTCTTTGCTTTGCTATTAAAAAATCATTGAAAAATACCTTTCTTTCAAAATCAGTGTTTTCAAAAAATCTGCCTCATGTTTCTTCTCAAACTCTTTTCTTTTCAGTTTTTCTCTCCGCCACCCTCTTTCTCTCCCTCTCTTTCTCTCTGTAATACTCCTCTTTGAGGTTCTCCCTCTCTCTGCGCCTCCACCCTTCTGCGGTCACGTGGTAGAGATCCACATTATTGCCCGAGTACGCGTCTCTGTGCGTGGCTCTGTACACGGCCTCGCGCGCGACACACGCGGCCTCCTGCGCGCTCATGCCCCAGTGCACGCCGCTGTCCAGGATCGAGTACGCGTACGGAGAGCCCGATCCCACAGAGAACAGCTCCCCCTGCAGGCGCAGCCCGTCACTGCACACATACACAACCCGAGGGCCACACATCCCAAAACGAGTTGTGACCACCTGTTGAGATTTAGATTGACAAACTGCAGCTGATTGGCTACTTGAATCGCTTTCTGTTATTGGAGTGATTGGGATATTTTTTGCATAATTCTCATCTTTTACGCCACCCCCATCCCATCCGCACAGGGTGGCTGCGACGCACAGCTCGGTGCCTTTGAAAGGATGCAGCATGTGGGACAGCAGTTTTGCTGCGCCCCCTGTTGACAGCATGCGGTGGTGTCGAAGCTGGTACAGCCTGAGCTCTCGAGACAAGATGCGCTTCCAGAGCGCGCAATCCGCCGAGGTCCCGGAGGTGGTGCCGACCAGGTGAGAGTGGATGGGCAGGACCTTCGGCGCATTGGGACAGGCCACCTTTCCCGAGCAGCTGGATCGCGTGTCGGCTGCCGCGATAACACCTCCCTGAAACGCGAAGCCGAGAGTTGTGGTACCGTGAGAGAGAGTGAACGGTAGAGGAACGGAGGGAGAGATGGAGCAGGGTGTGGGTGATGGAAGAGAGATGCACGGCAATGAGGGGTGGATAAGGTCTATATTATTATTCAGAAGGTTTTTCGGCGCTGAACTGAGGCTAAATTGACCAAAGTTTATCGGGCTCTGTGTGAGGTATTCAGATATCGGCATGTAAAATTCCAAAGGACTCAAAGCGCCCCTCCCAGGCAGCCGTGTAGAGAAAGCGTCTCCGTGCTGAACACCCCCTCCGAACAGATGAGTGGACTCCTCCGGCATAAAGGACTGTGAGATTGGAGCGCTCCATTCAGGGAACAGAGGGGGGTTCTGCAAGCCGCATACATCTTGCAAAGCCATAAACTATTGTGTAGGTAAACAATAAATTGTAACTCTGTCAATTATTACACTGTATGACATACACTGCAAAAACATGTCATATATGGGCTGTGAAGTATTTAGGCACTTTAACTGGATTTTTTTGTTTTGTTATTTCGTCAATATTGTCTCCTCATTTGTATTATAGGCTATCGTTCCCACAGGTAGGTCATTTTAGTATGTTTGTTGGTAAAGAAGTCCTGGTTTACCTCAGCATTGGATTCCCCTCAACATTTTTGCTGTTTATATCTTCTTTTGGTGATGATAGGCTGTTGAAACATGACAGTTTCACTTCCCTAGACCGCTGCTCGACTCAATTCATATCCAGAATTTGCTCATATGGAAAAGCAAAAGCAATGAGTGCCAGGTCCAGCATAAATTATCCAACTCTCAGCCCATTTAATGTCTGCGTTCAAAGTTCAGTCTTAAACAACTGGTGCCTCAGTACATCTGTAAAAGTTCAGAGGATCCTTATAAGCGCCGTGCGTGATTGACTCAACCAGAAACGCATGAAAATGCCAAAGTAAGCCTTTCAACCCAAGCTTGACGATACACACCATGAAATTTCATTTTCAAAGCATGTTAGTTGTGTGCTGCTGTGCTGTGTACTTTGGAAACAGGACATTTGTGGATTATAAATGTTCTTTATTTAATTTAGTTTAATTCTCACTATTAACTATTTGATTATTAGCATGCATATTACTAGGATATTATATGAATTCCTTATTCTGCATGATCATATTCTACATCCCTTAATCCTATCCAATACCTAAACTTAACAACTACCTTACTAACTATTAATAAGCAGTAATTAGGAGTTTATTGAGGCAAAATCGTAGTTAATAGTTAGTTCATGGGTTAGTTTACCCAAAAATGATCCCATAATTTACTCACGCTCAAGCCATCCTACATGTATATGACGTTCTTCTTTCAGCCAAACACAATCAGAGTTATATTTAAGAAATATCCTTGCTCTTCCACGCTTTATAATTGGAGTGAAGTTTAACTGAGTTTTAGAAACCCCAAAAAGTGCATGCATCCTTCATAAAAAATAATCCATACGACTCCAGGGGGTTAATAAAGGCCTTCTGAAGCGAAGCGATGCGTTTTTGTTAGAAAAATATCAATAGTTATAACTTTATATAACTGAAAGGAGGTGTTTTTCACTTAAGCTTACGCTACATCATACGTCGGGTCAGAGGTCACTCTTGCGCCAGAACCAGACTGGCGTACGGCTGTTACCGGAAGCCAGTGATTATAGTTTATAAACAGGGTTTGAAATTAACACCTGCATTTAAATTTAAAATGTACTGTGGCGGGCAACGCTGTCAAATCACTAGCCGATTTGGCGGGTTACTCATGTTTACTCACTTTGCTGGTGAAGTTTGTGTAAGCCAAATCTGCACAGATTTAGCGCAAATACTCAACTTGTGAGTCATCATATTATATTAAATACAGTGTATTGTGCAGAATCTGTGCATATCTGGCTTACTTGAACACACACGTCACTACACAACAAATAATGGCGCGCTTGTTCATTTGCATTCAAGCTAAAGTGAAGATTAAATAGCATTTGGTTAACAGAAAAGACAATGTTATTTTCCAACATACATTTTTTTAAAGCTCTTTGTACTGTATTGATCTGTCCACCTAAAACACATTTTTGGTGAAAAGGATGAGAATGAAAGAGGAAGGGATCTCCGGAGGAGATGGCTGGATGACGTGATTTTTGTTTGAATAAGAAATGAATGTATGAAAATATATATATATATATATTTATGGAAATTTTTCTCATAAAAACGCATGGCTTCACTTCAGAAGGCCTTTATTAATCCCTGGAGCATATGGATAACTTTTTTTTTTCCATCTCAGCTCTATTCAGTTCCATTATAAAGCTTGGAAGAGCCAAGATTTAATATAACTCTGATTGTGTTTGTCTGAAAGAAGAAAGTCATACTTGAGGGTGAGTCCATTATGGCATAATTTAAATTTTTGGGTGATCTAACCCTTTAATAGTGAGAACTGTACCGTAATCTAAATGTGACCTTTATGTTCACTTTATTATTTACAGAGATCTTTATAGAAATGTCACGACCCGGCCTAGAACTCGGGTCTCTGGTGTACGAGCTAGGTGGTAATACCACTGTGCCACCAGAAAGCAGGGGTAGGATCCAATCGAAACACAGGATACGAGGTCTCAGGTAAGAAGGTTTAATAAACAAAAGATGATGTCAAAAATTCCAACAAAGGTTCTTCTCAATATAGAGGTATTAAACAAAAGGAAGAAAACAAAACAACAACTCCACGAGGGGAGAAAAATAAACAGATGCAAGAGAACTTCTTTAAATAACTTAAACAAAAAAACCTTACTAATTCACAGGGTCTCAAAAAATCCTAAGAAACTCAGGGCGCCAGGCAGACATCTCATGCAAAGACCAAGTAACAAGGGAGAACCAAGACAGAGCTTAAATACACAAGGGGAAACAAGGTACAGGTGAAGATGATTACACAAACGAGAGACCACAGGTGAGTGACATGACATCTAGTGGCAGAACTAAGGAAACAGCAGTCCCAAATGCTGACAGGACCCCCTCCCCTAAGGACGGCTCCTGACGTTCCTTCCAGAACACCCCGGTCTACGGGCACGAAATTCCTGGATCAAGCTGCGGTCCAGGATGTCCTTGGTCGGAACCCAGGAGCGTTCCTCTGGCCCGTAACCCTCCCAGTCCACCAGATACTGCAGGGAGTTCTGGACCCTTCGCGAGTCCAATATCCGGCGGACCGTGAAGGCTGGCTGGCCGTCAATGATCCTGGGGGGCGGAGGGGGTCTGCGTGGGGGGGCAAAAGGAGAAGACAAAACAGGTTTTAACAAAGACACATGAAAGGTAGGGTTAATTCTGAGGGAACGAGGAAGGTACAAACGGTAAGACACAGGGTTTACTTTCCTGGCAATACGGAAAGGGCCTATGAACTTCTGGGCAAGTTTCTTAGACTCAACCCTAAGAGGTAAGTTCTTGGTAGCCAGCCAGACCCGTTGGCCGGCCCGGAAGCTAGGAGCCCTTTGTCGATGACGGTTAGCCTGATGCTGGTACCTCATGGAGGTCTGGAGAAGCGCACGTCTAGCCTTCTTCCAAGTCGACTGGCAGCGTCGGATGAAGTGTTGGGCAGATGGAACACCGACCTGTGCCTCATCCTCAGGAAACAGTGGAGGGAGATAACCAAACTGACACTCGAAGGGGGACAGTCCTGTGGCAGATGATCGGAGGGTGTTGTGGGCATATTCTGCCCACACGATGAAAGTAGACCATGAGGTGGGGTTGTTGGCCACCATGCAGCGCAGGGTGGTCTCGAGGTCCTGGTTGACCCGTTCTGTCTGGCCATTAGACTCAGGATGGAACCCAGATGACAAGCTGACAGACGCCCCGACCAATTTACAAAAGGCCCCCCAGAATCGAGATGAAAACTGGGGGCCTCGATCGGAGACGACATCCTGAGGAATACCAAAGACTCTGAAGACGTGATTCATCAGGAGTGTGGCAGTCTCCTTGGCTGAAGGCAGTTTGGGTAAGGGAATGAATCGGGCTGCCTTCGAGAACCGGTCCACAATAACCAGGATGACAGAATTGCCCTGGGATGGGGGGAGGCCTGTGATGAAATCCAGAGATATGTGAGACCACGGTCTATGGGGAACAGGCAAGGGTTGTAGGAGTCCTAAAGGCCGCTGGCGCCTTGACTTCCCTTGGCAGCACACTGGACAGGCCTCCACAAAGCTCCTTACGTCCTCCTTGATGGAAGACCACCAGAACCGCCGCTGGAGGAAATCCAGGGTACGTGCAATACCAGGGTGGCAGGTCAGGGGAGAGTCATGACCCCACTGTAGAACCCGGGCTCGGACAGATCGAGGAACGTAAAGGCGACCTGGGGAACCACCTCCTGGGTCTGGTTCTTGGGCTTGGGCCTCACGTATCTCCCTCTCCAGTTCCCAGCGCAGCGGCGCAACGATCCTAGCCTTTGGAATGATCAATTCTAGTGACTTTTCTTGTGACTCAGGAGAGTAAGCTCGGGACAAAGCATCTGGCTTGACGTTCTTGGTGCCAGGCCTGTAAGACAGAAGGAACTGAAAACGATTGAAAAATAAAGACCATCGAGCTTGGCGAGGATTGAGTCGCTTAGCCTGCTGCAGGTACTCAAGGTTCTTGTGGTCTGTGAGAACTTGGAAAGGATGTTGAGCCCCCTCAAGCCAGTGGCGCCACTCCTCCAAGGCGAGCTTCACCGCAAGAAGCTCCCGATCCCCGACGTGGTAGTTGCGTTCCGCCTCTGACAGGCGACGAGACATGAAGGCGCAAGGGTGCATCCTACCGTCCTCCCCTCTCTGAGAAAGGATGGCCCCAACTCCCACGTCCGATGCATCCACCTCCACCACAAAAGGTCTTTCAGGATCAGGAACTGAGAGTATAGGTGCCGATGTGAAGCGACGCTTGAGGTCACGGAATGCTCCTTCTGCCTCTGAGGACCAGCAGATCTTGGTGACACCTCCCTTAGTCAGAGCAGTTAGGGGTGCAGCCACCAAGCTGAAGTTCTTGATAAACCTCCTATAGAAGTTAGCAAAGCCGATGAAGCGTTGAACTTCCTTGACTGTCGTAGGGGTAGGCCATTTCAGGACTGCCTCAACCTTCTTGGGATCCATCTCAACATGACCTGGGGTGATGATAAACCCGAGAAACTGAGCATGGGTGACGTGGAACTCACATTTCTCAGGTTTCACATAGAGATGGTTATTCAGGAGGCGTTGAAGAACAGCACTGACATGCCCCTCATGCTCCTCGAGAGACCTTGAAAATATTAATATGTCGTCCAAGTAGACGAAAACAAACTTGTTTAGCATGTCCCGGAGTACGTCATTTATAAGGGCCTGGAAGACTGCTGGAGCGTTGGTGAGCCCGAACGGCATCACCAGGTACTCATAGTGGCCAGTGGGAGTGTTGAAGGCCGTCTTCCATTCATCCCCTTGCTGTATCCGCACAAGATGGTAGGCGTTGCGTAGATCCAGTTTGGAGAAAATGGAAGCCCCTTGAAGCAGCTCAAAGGCGGAAGCCATCAGAGGAAGGGGGTAGCGATTCCGAACCGTGATTTTATTAAGTGCCCGGTAATCGATACATGGCCTGAGTCCTCCATCCTTCTTCCCCACAAAGAAGAAGCCCGCTCCTGCCGGGGAAGTGGAAGCACGGATGATGCCAGCCGCTAGAGACTCCTTGATGTACGTGTCCATAGCAATGCGCTCGGGAGGAGACAGGGAAAAGATCCGACCTCTAGTGGGACAGGTGCCAGGGAGAAGGTCGATGGTGCAATCATAGGAGCGGTGCGGTGGAAGGGAAGTGGCTCGGGACTTACTAAAAACAGCCTGGAAGCAGTGGTAGACACTAGGGACTCGAGACAGGTTGATGGGTTCTTGAGACTTGGGACTCGGGGCTGGGGAATTCGAGAGGGGACAGGTAACCTGGCATGCAGTACCCCAACTCAGGATGGTTCCAGCTAGCCAGTCAATGCAAGGGTTGTGTTGGTGCAGCCAGGGATAACCCAAGATCACAGGGAACTCGGGAGAGTCAATCAGATAAAACTCTTCCATATGTTGATGTTGGAGAACAGTAAGACGAAGAGGGTAAGTGATCTCCGTAATGCAACCCGGTTCCAAGGGTCTGCCATCTAGGGCAGTAACGGTTTGAGGTTGAGGAAGTAATTGGGTAGGTACTCCAAGCCTCCTGACCAGTGACCGGTCCAGGAAGTCACCAGCAGCCCCGGAGTCGATCATTGCTCGGACCTGATGTTGATGGCCCTCCCAGGAAAGAGTTACAGGAACGGAAAGCACTGCATTGGGCGGAGGAGCACTAATCTTCCCCATCACAGCCCTCCTGTAACTGGGCGGGGACGGTCGTTTCCCGGAAGCTCGGGACAGAGGAGACGGAAATGTCCAGATGCACCGCAGTATAGGCAGCGATTCTCCCTCATGCGGCGATCCCTCTCGGCAGGGGAGAGTCTGGAACGCCCTAACTGCATGTCCTCCGGGGGCTCGAGTTTCTCAGAACTGGGTGAGGAGATGCGTACAGGATAGGGTTGCCTGTTTCCAGACAATCGGGGCGGAGACATCTTGCGACGGGTTGACTCTCTTTCTCTTAGCCGATTGTCCAGACGGATAGCCATGGTGATCAAGGACTCGAGATCAGTCGCGGGTTCGCGAGTAACTAGCTCATCCAGAATGGGTCCGGACAATCCTCCCTGGAAGCAGGCCATTAGAGCTTCGTCGTTCCATCCACTACCAGATGCAATGGTCCGGAACTCTATAGCGAAGTCTGCAGTGCTACGTGATCCCTGCTTAAGGGTGAGGAGTTGTCTGGAAGACTCCCGACCACTCACTGGATGGTCGAACACCCGCTTGAACTCCTCCACAAAGAGAGCGTATGTGCCACAACAGACATCCTGAGATTCCCACACCGCAGAGGCCCAGGAAAGTGCCTTATCTGTAAGGAGAGTGATGATGTAGGCAATTTTAGAGCGGTCAGTAGGGAAACTTGAGGGTTGGAGTTCAAATGTCAAGGAACACTGAGTCAGAAATCCTCCACATGAATTGGCATTCCCCGAAAAGGGCTTAGGAGGTGGAAGCCGAGGCTCAGCGACTACTTGGGGTCTATCAATGGAAGGCAGACGTGGTGCTGGGGGAGGTGAACTTTCTGGAATCCGTTGAAAAAGTTGGCCAATGGATTTCATCACATCAGCGAGAAGTTCAGAGTGCTTGGCCATCAGTTCCTCCTGACGGGTGAGAACTGCTTCATGGCGTTGATACGCTGACTCATGCTGAGCCATCACTGCCACAAGGTCCTTATAGGTGATTGTTTCTGGATCCATTGTGACTTGGTCTTTCTGTCACGACCCGGCCTAGAACTCGGGTCTCTGGTGTACGAGCTAGGTGGTAATACCACTGTGCCACCAGAAAGCAGGGGTAGGATCCAATCGAAACACAGGATACGAGGTCTCAGGTAAGAAGGTTTAATAAACAAAAGATGATGTCAAAAATTCCAACAAAGGTTCTTCTCAATATAGAGGTATTAAACAAAAGGAAGAAAACAAAACAACAACTCCACGAGGGGAGAAAAATAAACAGATGCAAGAGAACTTCTTTAAATAACTTAAACAAAAAAACCTTACTAATTCACAGGGTCTCAAAAAATCCTAAGAAACTCAGGGCGCCAGGCAGACATCTCATGCAAAGACCAAGTAACAAGGGAGAACCAAGACAGAGCTTAAATACACAAGGGGAAACAAGGTACAGGTGAAGATGATTACACAAACGAGAGACCACAGGTGAGTGACATGACATCTAGTGGCAGAACTAAGGAAACAGCAGTCCCAAATGCTGACAAGAAAATGAAAAGAAAATAGTTTAGCATTTAGTTTGACCTCCTGGGATATGCACGAACAACACTTTCATGGTGATAAGGTTTAACTTAGCATTTCTTGTGAAAGTAAAATCAATGACTTGGCGTTCTGAACCGTCGCGTCGCGTCGCTGGCAGTGCAGATGAGGCGCGTCCACGCATATGTGTGTGTGGCCGGGCGTATACAGTGACACACAATAAACTGTCATGCTCACACACGGAAGAGCGCGATACGCAGTGAAGCATGTCGTGGCCGTAAACAGCTAATGTTTTCGAGTCACACTCACCTGTGAATGTTGCGTTTGATCGCTTCGACACCTCGCGCGTCGCGTTCATTAGACAGTGAAGATGAGAGTTGTGTTGAGTTTCATCTGCACAGCTCTTCTGCTCTCACCGGTAAGACTTTCAACTTTATTTTCACCTCTATGCAACTTTCATAGTTGCTCGAGTTTCATTTTCGTCTTTAAATAGGCTATCTTTCCCTTTAAAATCACGAATCATTTACTTTTCTGTTTTGTATCTAAAGAAATAAGTGATTTATTTGTATTTGCATGCTACATAAAGCACCATGTTCTTACCATATTTTGACGTGGTGGCACCATAACAACATGTAGACTACCATGGTAGTTTTATATTAGTATCTGAAGTTACTTGGAGTGTAAATACCATTGTACATGATATGAGATGTTACTCATCTTGTAATCCAGTACAAAGACAAACAAATATTTTGCTTAAAGATAATGACACCTGTTACTTACTATGATTTTTTACTGTGACATTAAGCACATCTTCCCATTCACCAGTACTGTGGGGAACTCTCTATAATGCTACAAAAAATAACAACAACAACAACAACAACAAA
The DNA here is from genome assembly GCF_951802725.1 of Rutilus rutilus. Classification (NCBI taxonomy): domain Eukaryota; kingdom Metazoa; phylum Chordata; class Actinopteri; order Cypriniformes; family Leuciscidae; genus Rutilus; species Rutilus rutilus. The sequence continues at coordinate 33,351,012 of NC_140218.1, forward strand.
AAACAAAATGGATGGGATGATTTTCCCAAGTAAACAAAGCTTGTTTATTGGCATAGATGGCATCGTCCAATTAACCTTTCCATTCCACAAAAGGTTCTTTATAGTGAAAAAGATGCTTTAGATTATTATAATGTTCCTCACACAGTCACACTATAAGTAAAAACATGAGCTGGTCAAGAACTGGTCAGAACTGTTGACTGAAATGTTCTCCGGTCTCTTCTATGGCATTTGCTGAGAAAAATCCCCTTTTGGATATTGTTTGCTTAATTACATAAATACAAATAAAATATCACAATGCCAAAATAAAGAAGGAAAGGATCCCAAAAGAAGCATTTTCTTTATGAAAATGTATTAATTTGTTTGTTTGGGAGTGTAATATGGTCCTGACATTTCTGCCGAGTATCAAGCCAATATGTGATCTGGATTGTTATTCCATACAAAATACAGCAAAAAAAAATATGTTTGATAAGCATCAAATTTTTCATACTGGAGACGTGAAGTGTGGGTCAATCTGTCTCTCTGAAGGTTTGGTGTGGGTCTCCTGACACTGATAGGACTCGTCGTGGAGACTTTGTGCAGTTTGGACAAGTTCCTGACACAGTGATGGACAAATGCAGTGTACAGGTCCAGTATAACTGCTCTGCTGCCTGCCGAATCGCTGTCGAAATTGTTATTTCCACCCCAACAAGGACAGAAGTGATAGTTTACAGAAGGTCCTGGACTTACCATAAGAGGTTTGGAAAGCCCCGGTCCAGAAAGGTTCCCCTGGTGTTTCCTCCTGCTGTGCTGTACCGGAGAGACGTTTCTGTCAGTGTTGTGGTGCTGAGGGCCTGGATGCTTCATCTGGACCAAGAGGAACTGGGTGGAAACCATGCTGAAGCATATGACCGGTCCCTTGTGAGAACGTCTACATTTGTGAGGACACTACCAACATCTCAACGTCCAGCATATCCACAGACCTCGGTGTCATGGGGTGCGTGGCTGATGTGGCAGCTGACCAAAGATACTGTGAGAAAATGTCCACATGAGTCAGGTGGGAACCAATCAGACTCACGAAAAAATGTAAAAGAAAAGATAATAAATAATGTAGTGATTTTACCCATATCCTCATGTTATTCCAAACCCATTTTCCTCATAGAACACAAAAAGTCATTATGCTAACACTTGAGAATAATGTTCTGTCATTAATGAATAACTACACAGGAAAAAGTTAGTAACGCCCTAACATTCTAACAGCTGCTATTAACTAACAAGAAACTCTGATTAACAAGATAGTAGGTAATCATGCTCAGTTGAAAGTGGTAGTTCACTAGTAGCTAATGAGGAACTACAATTTTTTCATACCTCCCAGATGACTAAGAACTATTATATTCAGGTTCATAATTAATGTGCCTAGAGCAAAATGTATACTTAATTCTAAAGTGAAGATCATAGGAACCTACTAGTAATGACCCAATTATTACCAAATCATTATTTGGATCAGTATTCTAAAGTGAAAAGCATGATAATGACTAAAGTCATTGTACACTTTTAAGATTTGTGACCCTGGACGACAAAACCAGTCACATTTCCATTGATTTATGGTTTGTTATGATAGGACAATATTTGGCCGAGATACAGCTATTTGAAAATCTGGAATCTGAGGGTGTAAAAAAATCTAAACATTGAGAAAATCGGCTTTAAAGTTGTCCATTTATGTTCGCGATTGTGCTGCATTCACTCACAAAAATAAATGTTTTATATATTTACGGTAGGAAATTTACAAAATATCTTCATGGAGCATGATCTTTACCTAATATCCTAATGATTTTTGGCATAAAAATCGATAATTTTGACCCATGCAATGTATTGTTGCCTATTGCCACAAATATACCTGTGCGACTTGTGATCCAGGGTCACATTTCTGTAAAGGTTTGGATAGTAATTCCTTCTGATAGATTTGGTAACAATGGAATTTTGGTAATTCCTTTAGAATGAAGTTGTAACACTTGAGTCATTCCAAAAAACCTTACAAAACATCAAAAGCTCACAGTGAAATCAGTTAATATTAGGGAGTTATCATGCTTTTCACTCTAGAATACTCTTCCAAATAACTAGTAATTAGTTATGAAGGATTTGGTAATACTTGAGTCATTACTAGTGGGATACCATGATCTTCACTTTAGAATTAATTATACATTGTGCATTACTCTCATTAATTATGAACCTGTATAAAGTAGTTCTTATAGTCCTCAGTGAGGTATGAAAAATGAGTAGTTATTGATTAGCTAATAGTGAACTACTTCTTTGGACTGAGCACAATTACTTACTAATTCGTTAATCAGAGTTTCTTAATAGTAGTTACTAGAGTGTTAATAGTGTGTTACTCATTTGTTCCTGTGTAGTTATTCATTAATGATGGAACAGTATTCTAAAGTGTTGCCAAATTTTATTAACGATCATATACAATTCCAAAATATCACACTAGATTTGTTATCAATGACACCAAATCACCATTGGTTCTTGTGTGTGTCTAGAGGCCTAGGCCTAGATTTCAAATCAACAAATTAAATTGGGTCTGTTCCCCACACAAGTCTGAACATGGACTTTTTTATAGTTTGAAAGACCACTTTGTCACTCTGAACTGTCATTATGTCACTTGTGTTCCACAAAAAAAAAAAAAAAAGAATGACATGATGGTGAGAAAAATAATGAGAGAACTAGTTTAGTTTGTTTGAAGATACTGTACCGTCATGATTTACCAGGCGCATAGATAGCAGATTATACTTCTAAGTTCTGTTGCATCACTTATTCATTCATTCATGCCTTTCCAGAGACTGTGGATATACTTTCTTTTCCATTCGCGAGTACCGGTGAGAGGTTTGGGGTGATACACACGTTCTCCCCCTTCAAAAACAGAGATCTAGAAAGGAGACGCACCCTCGCTCTCAAACAGCCAAGGTCAGACTTGCTTTTATGAGGCTTCATTCAAATGAATTCTCACTGCTTCTTGATAACAAAAACAAAGACATGCATTAAGTACATATAAAGCCCATAAACATGGTGAGCTAGGTGGTTAATAGGGTGTTTCTAGTGCAGGGTTTCTCAACTCTGGCCCTTGAGGTCCACTGTCCTGCAGAGTTAAGTTGAGGACTAGGTGGCTTAAGTCGCTGTGATATTTTGGTCGTTAGATACAGCTGTGGTCCCTCCTGAAATGTTACCGTGAGTTTTTCATCTGTTTAATCATCCAATCAGAAAAAAAAATTAGTTTAGAATAGTGCCTAGCAACAGCCTAGCAACCACCCTGAAAGCTCTACCAAAGCCCTTGCGTTTACTCAGAACATCTTAGCAACACCCTAGAAATGCTTTTGGGTACACTGTCTATAGCAACACCATAGCCACTAGCAAACACCATAGCAATGGCATTGAGACCACCCAGAACAGCCTAGTAACACCCTGGTCAACACTTAGAATACCTTAGCAACACACTAGAAATGTCTTTGCATACACTGTCTATAGCAACACCATAGCCACTACTTATAACACATTAGCAAACACCCTTGAAATGTCTTTGCATACACTGTTTATAGCAACATTGTAGCCACTACTCATAACACCTTAGCAAACACCCTAGCAATGGCCTAGAGACCACCCAGAACAGCCTAGCAACACCCTAGTCACCACTTAGAATACCTTAGCAACACACTAGAAATGTATTTGTGTACACTGTCTATAGCAACATCATAGCCACTACTCATAACACCTTAGAAAACACCCTAGCCATGGCCTAGAGACCACCCAGAACAGCCTAGCAACACCGTAGTCACCACTCAGAATACTTTAGCAACACCCTAGCAATTTAAAACGACTTGGAGGACCTTAGTAACAACCTGGCATCACCCAGAATATTTTACCAACAACCTAGCAATGCTCTGGAAAGCACTAAGAACACCGTAGCAACCACTTAGCAACACCCCAGTTATCACTCAGAACACAATAGCAACACCCCAACAATGTTCGAAACACCACCCAGAGCACCTTAACAACAACCTGGCAACACACTATCAACCACAATGCCTAGCAACACCCTAGAAACCACTCTGAATACCTTGATATTGAACTTGCAATGATGGGCCAGTTTTGTTTCCATTTCCAACATTAATTGTGCTCAATGTAAGCACTTCAGGTGTGCTTGCTCAACTGTTGATATGCTTATGATAATGTTGTAATGCTTGAAATGTTTTGAAATTTGTATTGGGTGTTGGTACTGTACTTTTGAAACTTGCATAATCTCCTCTCTGCAGTGCTGCCCTGTCATTGTGGCTCTACTTGCTGAGCTGGTGTGACCAGTCGGTGTGTGGGATAGTCAAACATGTCAATGAACTCAGGAAGTATGAAAGCCCGCTCATCATGCTGTCTGACGCGGGTAAGCCTGCCAGTGCGCATTCCATCCTAAACTCAAGCAAATTTACAGGAATTTAGTTATTAAAAAACTAAAACTAAAAACGAAATAAACCCTCATAAAACCTTCATCAAGTCATACAATAACTGTGCATGAGAAAAATACTGAAATTTAAGCTGTTATTTATTGAACTATGTATCATATTTCCATGTGCACGTTAAATGTGACGTGCCAGTATGTCTCGATCCTCAGGCAATATAGTGCTGCAGGTGCAAATGGTGGATGGAGAGGAGCAGGCGTTTACAGCACACACAGCGTTACCTCTTCACACCTGGATCCGTCTGGACTTCTTCTTTCAGGTGTCAAAGGTACATCAATCATATTCACATGCAGTCATATTCCACTGTACTTCTGATGAACCATCATTCAGGTGTGAATGTATTAGAAAGTGAACTCTTGGATGTTTTTTTCACATGTCAGGCAAAACTCACCGTCACCAAGGTCTTACCTGCAGGACAGACGTCGGAGAGCATTCATTTTTTTGAGTAAGTCATAAAGTCTCGTCTGCACTGTAAAATATATATAATGTTTATTATTATTGCCATCAAAGGTTAGGAACAGTAAGCAATTATTGAAAGATTTTTTTCTCTCAATAATAAAACATATATAAAATAATAGTAATGTAGCCAAGAAGAAATTGCATGAAATATTAATATTATTATGAATAATTTATGAATAATTTAATGTATTAATATGAATACAATTTATTTCCATACAATATTAAATCATTAATATAATATTAATTCATATGAAACATTTTCTTTAGATTTAAAGGAGCTGTATGTAAGAAATGTATTTCAATTAATCATAAAATGGCCCTGATATGTCACTAGACATTAAGAAATCATGTTCATTTCAAATACTTATATCACTGACAACAGTAGTACGGCCAGGATATTGTCATTTAAAAAGTGAAGTTGCAGCCCTCAACTGATGTTGATGTTGTCATCTTGTGTTTTGGCCTGATGCCCCACCCTCCACCTATCTACCAATCACGAATTCAGTAGTGTTTCGGCATCCGGGTTGCCAGCTCAGCTCTAGTTACCACAACTGCAGCTCCTTGTAGCAGCCTACGTTCCTGCTGGATCCTGCAGCATATCTGGCAACCTCGAGTCAGGGGGGAGGGGGAGGGGATACAGTGATTGCAGTACCAGTTTTGGCCACAATCTTACATACAGCTCCTTTAAGTATACACCCAACTAAATGTATTATTTTATTTATTTTTTAATACAGTTTTTGTATAGTTTTTTACAGCCATTTTTATAGTGTAGTTCATGTCTGGTAAAAAACTTTAATAATGTTTTTTTTTTTTTTTAGTTTTCGTCAGCCGATTAATTTTAATGACACATCAGGATATTTTGTGATTGGTGGATGCAACTACATGAAGGGGTTTCATGGCTATTTTGGACCAATCAGATACTATCGTTTAAGCTCAGAAAAGGTGAGTCCAACTCTCTTATCAACGGATAAATGCGTATATAACAAAACCAATTTATTATGTCAATATTAATCACATGATCCAGAATGCATTCAGACATTCTTATGCCGTGATATCATTTCTATTCAAGGTGAAAAACCCCCTCTCCCCTGTTCGGACGCTAAAAGAGCTGGACAGATTCCACAGACACTGTGAGGAAATGCAACAGGTTACTGAGCAATATCTGGAGGCATTGAGACAGAACCGAGACGTCTCAACGGGTCAGTTCAAATGGATGAGACCAGAATAGATCAAATCTCTGACATTTAATCACAGACTTTGCTATCTTGGCAAATCTGAGCACAGTTTGAGACATTAGCTATGTTTCCATCCACATATTTTTATGCGCATTTTACACATAAAATATTGCTGGATGGAAATGCCAAGCTGTGTATGAAGTCTTAAAATGCATATAAAAAACAGATATGCACATGATGGAAACACATTTACTGAATAAATACCTAGATGAAAAAAATCATGTGACTCAACAGATCATGTGATTGGATAACTGGACTAACTAGCGGACCAGTTTCATTGAGTCAATCTTAAATGCCTGAGCCAAAGTTTGTCATCAAAATGATTTGGTATAATTACCTTTCAGAATTAATTACCTCAAACGATTGCATTCCCAAACATCCCAAGCGCAAGAAAACATGACAGCGTGTCTGTTACTGTGTTTCGTCTACATATTTTATGCAGGAATAAAGAGCTACAGGGGCTTTCCCAGTTTTTTGCACCAGTTTCCCAGGAAGTTACAATTGTTCTCTTGAACACACAAGATGGAAACAATGCTTTATTCACACATTTTTTATATTATTTAGATGTATTCTAAATAACTTCCCCTCCCTCTTGCAGCACTTCTCTTCTCTGATGATGAGGGCGGGACTATAACCTGTCACTCACATAAGATCCACCAATAGCAAACCACAACCATCCAATCAATTCTCCACGGATAAAATCAAGCCCCGCCCTCCATTTGTTCTTGTTCCTGAAGCCGTTTCACTCGGATATGCGTCCCAATAGGAAAGAAAAGACTCGATTTCTGTTTCACGCTCACTTTAAAAGCACTGAACACCAGTGTGGATGAACAGTGGACAGCAGATGAGTAGTTTTCTTTTTGTGTGAACTGTTTCTAAAGACTTTGTGCTTTTGGTTATCAGATGTTTGTGAGTCTTATTATGGAAACCTCGAGAGGAAGTTTGGTCGTAGGGAGTGCACACAAACTTGGTCGTGGGACCAGCAAAGAAGATTCAACATCGCCCTGAGGCTTCTAGAAGAACACCAGGACTTCATAACAGGTAGGTGGGGTTAACGCTGTACGTTGTAATGTGAACTACCGATGGCTCTTGGTAGAGAGTCTCTTCATCTGTTCCTCAGGTCTGGAGAGCAGTGGTGGACATTTGCTACATTTAAGCCAAGTTATTTTCCGGAATGTGGTAAAGACAATAAGTAAAGCCGAGGAATCTGACGGCGGCCTGGATCTCATTGAGCAGCTTCAGGTGTCTCTCTGCTGGGGTCACCAGCACTCCTCTCTCCTGCTCGCGACCCTTCACCTGGCTGGCTTGGGCGTCCCTGTGGACCTGGAGCAGGTGAGGATGAGAACAAAGACTATTGAATTACACAAGACGCGTCACTCGTATTGTTTTGAATGGGGAAAAGTGCAACGCTCAATATGGCGGAATAAGCGTTCTAAATAAGAGCCAATCGTGAAGCCATCGCATCACTGCAACCGTTAGAAGCTCCGGTTCCCATAGAAACAGTCAGACACGCTTCCACTGCGCATTAGCTTGATCCAGCCTGAAAATTTTCGTTTTCTGTCCTGATTCGAGCGTTTAGAAACAAAATGTATGAGACCGCTGTTGTCAGATTTCATTGGTGATTTCAAATATGAAATTGAATCGTAAGCTTGGCGAACAGTTTTGGAGAATTTGATGTTTCCCCATTCAAAGAGACAGGAGCTGCACTTGCTGCCCGAGAGGTGTTTCAAAGATGGCCGCTGAGTGAAATGACTTGTCTTAAAGGGACTTTAATGAGAACACCTGAGCATTCAGCGCCCATTATAAAAGAGCAACGCAATGGAAATGTAATTCATCCTAAAGTAGGGTTTTAACGACCTAATTTTTATGTTTAATGTGACATTTATGTGATGAAAGTCGAGTCGACGTCGACTAGTCACTGATGACGTCACTAAATAAGCCTGAACCTCTAGCTGAGACTTGAACGCGGGTTACCTTGTGCACAGCTATGGCATATAACACAGCGCTGCTCCAACATAACAGCTTATTTTAACAGTTCTTTTCTCATATTTCTACTCGTTCTAAATCAGATATAGATAAAGCAGCTCAGTAAACATTACATTTATATGTATGCATTAGTGAGAGAGCGATTGCGTGTGAATTAATTATACCGGGCAGCGTCTCTCTACTAATAGTGAAGCTGTGGGTTTTAGTTACTAAGAAATATATGCTAGAACTTCTCAGTTTCTAAGCTATTTAATAAGCTGTTTAAAACGTGTATTAACCCGATCAATTCTGAGCATCCAGATGGTATAATAAAACATGTATTGTGGAGCGCTCTCGGAGTATGCATTTGTTTGACATTTGAACTGTTGAAAACGGAGCGTAGAAGTGGACTTCAAAGATTTCTTATCCTGTTGCGCCCTCTATAGGTCATGATCAGCGACTAGTCGTCGTCAAGCTTAAAGTGTCATGACAGAGCATTAAAGTCGACTAGTCTGTGCAACCTCTATCCTAAAGTCAGCATGAAATCAAAATGCTCCTGTTTACTTTATATAATAATAATATTCTTTTATTTCAGACTCAAAAAGGTCCATAAAAAACATGTAAAAGAGACAGACAAACAAATAAAAACAAAGGATTACTATAATCCATATAAACAATTTCTCCAGTGCCTCCAAAGCAGCGAACTGTACCTAGTACTGCTCTGGTCAGGCCATATCAAAACAATTATAATTTCATTTTGCGAGTCCATAAGTCTCATCATAAATTTATACACAACATTTCTTATTACAGCATTTAGTGTGGCCACATCATTCTGCACAAACAACTGGCTGGCACTGGTCCAGCGAGGGACTTTCAAAAGAATCCTAAGAGCATCATTGTATGCTACTTGTAACTTGTGAAATACAGCTTTTGTGTAGCAACACCACAGGTGAGCAGTGTAGAGTGGTGTGCAGTAGGCTTTAAACAAGACTATTTTTAAATTTTCTGTACACATTCCAAATTTCCGTGCCAGCATATTAGCTTGTGCATACAATTTACAGTACTGCCTCTGGATGTCATCATTATCAGAGAGGTCACTCCTTATAATGTGACCGAGGTACTTCACTTTTTCCACAACTGCCAAATCCCCTCCTGACAAATGAAACATGGGAAATACAGACTTATGCTGCTCTCTAGTCCTCACAATCATCACAACAGTCTTTTTTGGGTTAAATTTGATGTCATATCGTTCACCATATTCAGTACACACATCAAGCAATTGCTGGAGGCCTGCAGAGCAGGGTGACATAATGACCAGGTCATCAGCATAAAGTAGATGATTTAATAATCTTTCCCCTATTATGCATCCGGTCTTACAGTTTTTCAATGTTCGGGAGAGATCATCCATATAAAGGTTAAAAAGCATGGGTGACAGGATCCCACCCTGCCTCACCCCATTAGTCACAAAAAAAGGTCTTGATATCACACTACCCCATCTAACCTGCATTGTTTGATGTGTGTACCAAAAACCTAGGATCCGGATTAGGTAGGGAGGAACCCCTCGCTGTTGCAGTTTTTCAAACAGTTTGCCATGGTTAATGCGATCAAACGCTTTGGAGGCATCCAAGAAGCACAGAAACATAGTGGAGTTCTGCCCTCTGTACTTCCTCACAGCCTCTTTCATGGCATAGATGCACATATCAGTTCCATGTTGACTTTTAAAACCACACTGCTCATCAGTGGTGACAACATATTTTTGAATTCTATCCTGGAGTACAATTTCAAAAACCTTTGATATGACACAAGCCAATGCAATTGGCCTGTAATTTTCAATACTGGAGATAATTTATAATTACCCTTTTAGAAGAAAAGGTTTTATATATATAACTTTAAAAGGGTTCTGTCAGGTGCTTCATATATACATTTTAAGGGGTTTCCATCATGGGATAAAGCTGCGTTCACGCCATGTAATTACCGTAAATAAAGCTTGGCGTGAATGCAGCATCATTTATTAATTAAACGTACTTTATAACGAGAAAAAAATTAAAAAACACAACAAACATGCGAGTAATCATTTTAGACATTTCTCCTTATATAGAACCGTTGTGGCATAAAGGGTTCTTTAAAATTGAGGCAAGATCCCTAGGGTTCTATATAGAACCCAACTGAACCTTTTTTTCTAATAGTGTACATTTGTGGTCTTATAGTGAATGATTCATCAGTGCACATTTTTTTCAAATCAAAAATGTTTGCATGTTGCACTATTAGACTCTCATTAGTGTATTAGTTGCCTGTTAAGACTCGAGTTAGTAGAATAAGTTGACGTAGTTGTAAAGTTACTTAGTCAGTAGAACATCTGTTGAGGAGCATCACAATAAAGTGTTAGCAGATATTAAGCAGACAGTCTACTAACACTCTTATGACTGAGAGTTGACACGGAGTTACAGTTACTTATAGTTAGTAGAATGTCGAAAGTGGACAATCGAAATAAAGAGTTAGCAGATATTAAGCACAGTCTACTGATACTTTAATGAGAGTTAGTTGACACACATTTGCAAAGTTACCTATAGTTAGTAGAATGTTTAAAGGGGACTGTTGAAAATAAATAAAAGTAAAAGTAATTTTACCTGTTTTGCCTTCATGAACTTTAATCAAAATACAATAGCTTGCTTAACTAATGAATAACTGCTTTAAAACACCTTTCTCTTTGGTTGACATCACCTAGGCCAAGCAGGCTATCGGCTAATGGTAACCATTAAAGGGTAACTCCCGCCAAAATTGAACCTAGGCTCTTTCTGTTAATCTACCCGAGGCAAACTTTCGTGTAAAAGCATAATTAGGATGGAAACGCCACTTTTAAGATTGACCATATTTTCGTTTTAGGTCAAATGCCTTGTGAATGGGAGTGCATGAGGCACGACTATGATAGCATCAAAATCGCTATTTCTAAAACACTAAGAAGGCTCGACACAACATGAAACTTTGCTCGAAGAAACACCAGGGGCTCTACACATGAACTCCAGCATTGACTACATTGTTTGTGTTCACAGAGTTTACTAAAAAGAAAGGTTTTGTATGACCATTCAAAAGGCATTTGGACCTAAAATGAAAATACGGTCAATCTTAAAAGTGGCGTTTCCATTCTAATTATGCTTTTACACGAAAGTTTGCCTCGGGTAGATTAACAAAAAGAGTCTAGGTTCAATTTTGCAGAGAGTTACCCTTTAACCAAATAGCTTTTTAGGCACTGTTTTAGGCTACTGTTGCAGTCAGTGTAGCATTCTTCTTCATTTTATGTTGACTAAAGTAGTAATTTGATAAAAAAGCGACAAGAGAAACGCCAGATACGAATGTCGTTTGGTACAGCAATATTGTGTTAAAGTTTGATGGTGATCTCTTTCTCAGGGTCATGTTTATAGTTTGATAGGCGGGGTCTCTGATGACCGACTCGCTCTGATGCATTTGGGATACAAGCACATGGAGGGACTTGACGGCTTCCCCAAAGACCAGAACACAGCTTATGGCTACTACGCCAACATTGGCAAACAGACCAGCACTGACCACGATAAAGTGCAAGACTCTTGGGTGAGTTACACATTTATATACAGAGATTGGTAATGTATACATATTCTCAATTGACTTGTTGAGTCAATAGGTATGGAACATTAGTTATATTATATATTATTATATCGACTCTAATTATTTGAATATATTTCAGAAGAATTATTTCAAACTAGTCCTCTCATTTCAAATTAATTAAATTATTTAATGATTCATTAATCAGATAAATTGCAAAAAAAATTCAATATCTGCTGAGAAAACCCCAAAATTAAGATAATTAATTTGAATAAACATAAAATAATAGAATAGGATATTTTTTCCAAAAACATTAATTGCATAGATAAATGCATTTGTACAGATGATGACATGCATATACCTCTTTAAAATTAATTTTGATATTTTGAACTGTCCTCCCAGACAGCAACATAATGTCGGCCCAGATCCGGGCCACATCTGGTACATGTGGATTCAATGCATATACCAGATCAGATCTGCCGGATCTGGGCCGACACTATGTTGCTGTTTGGACTGAGATGTAATGAGGTACAGTGTCTCATTATGTGCTTTGGCATATGCTTTTAATAAAATGTCAAGCTCAATAGGTCTCTTACATTTTTTTACTTTTTTTTAACACATAATTTAACACATAAAAAACACATAATTTTTTTATTACATGACAAGCTTAATCCATGCTGTCAAAATATGGTAAAACCCCCAAGAAATCTTTACTAGTTACTACTTTTGACAATTAAATAATAAAAAAAACGGTTTAAAAATGGATATATTTTTTCAAAACCGTATTATAGCAATACAAATATGGCATTTCTAACAGAAAGTCAATATAAATTGTGTTATTCAGTGAAAAATATAAAGATATTTATAATTCCATCAATTCTGTTTATTAAACATGCTTGTCTAAATGAGACACTAAGTTAGATTTTATTTCAGTCATGAAAATTCCTGGTTAATTCCAATCATGCAGACTCTACAGACTACAGAACCTGAGGCAGTTCAATTTGCAAAGGCTCATTTGCTAATAAAATGGTGCCTTAGTATCAGGTGCATCTCTTGTTTATCAGCGAGCACAATCAGATATTTAGAAAACTGACACTGCTGATGTTTGTTAAGCTGATTGTTAACGAAATATTGGAATTTTATGAACTTGAGTAAACACAAAGACTCACAGTAAATAGTGTGTCATCAGGGTAACCGGTGGTTTGTACAGTGTTTTGAGGGCGTGGATTTGCATGTTAACAAACTGGTTTGACGTGAAATAAATATTTTCTGAATGGAATGGAAATGATATTGTCTGTTTTTCTATTTTGCGTTTCTTCACTGCAGCAAACTCAAACAGAACATGTTCATTTAAGCAATGACGACGAGCTCCATACCCAAACGGGTGAACAGGGCGACATTGTGCAGTATTTGAAGCACCAGGCCAGCAGAGGAGATGTAGAATCTCAGGTCTTCACTTTTTTTCCTTGTCTGTTTCACATGATCTCTCGTTGCCTTTTTAGGTATATCTCAAGTGTAACCTGTAACTATTGACTTGAGTTCTAGTCATTCAGATCATCAGGATGTGCCGGAGATCTGAAGCCAGATTCACTAAACATTCTTAAGAATTAAATTATGCTTAACTGTCATTTTCTGCTTTTTAAAAAAAATCACTAAAGATAAAGCCTGTCATTTTATTCTTTAGAAATATTTTAAAGATAAATATTTGAGAACTTGTCACGAATCACGAACGGCTTTGTCTTACGCATGTATGTTAAAGAGATTTTTTACATTTTGCACATTTTTGTGAATCTGGCCCAGGGTCCAGAACGAAATATTTGCATTTTTAAGAAACTTTATTTTTTATGAATGAATGAATAAATACACAAATGCATAGTTTTTCTAAAATAAGAGTTTTTCATGGACTTTATGACTTTACGAGGGGCCTTTAGTTACTTGGTTTGAGATTCTCAGCTGCTGTAAAAGCGTTGTGGGCTGGTGTTTCTTGTAGAAATCTTTGGCCAGGATGCTTTTTTGGGGCAGTAATGGGGTGGATAAAAACATTCGGACAGCGGCCATGTGGTACGCCAGGAGCGCCCTGCAGATGGTGGATCCCACGGCCATGTACGACTACGCCATTCTCATCCTGAAGGTAATCCACGGGCTACATGGAAATCTCTTGAGCCGTATCTTTTCAAGCATTTGCATTGTAAAAAGCACATACACGCTTGTTTTGTATAAATAGAAACTCCTGACACAAGATTAGGAAAATACATGTAAAATGGTGTGTACGTATCTGAAGATTCTTTCAAGTGTTTGTGCTTGAACAGGGCACAGGAGTGAAGAAGAACCGAACGCTTGGCCTCGAGCTTCTGCAGAAAGCTGCTGACATGGTGAGTGCACATACAAAACCAGTGCGTATGTGGTTGTGTGTGGAAGTGTTGGGATTTCTATAATGGGCCATGTGTTTTTTTTTTCAGGGTTCTGTAGAAGCTCTGAATGGACTTGGATGGTACTACAGTACGATAGTAAAGAACAGAAGAAAAGCCATTCGATATTTTGAGTTGGCGGCTCAGAACGGCAGTCGTGATGGGCTCTTCAATGTGGGACTCTACCAGTTAAATGGTGCCAGTCCTGACAAACCAGACAGAAATGAGGTCAGAGGCTGCACATTTAACCTTCAATGGATAGTTTAAAGTGAAAACAAATAATAATGTCAGAGTTTTCTCACCCTCATGATGTTCCAAACCTGTGTGGTTTTCTGTGGAACACAGAGATCTTTTAAAGAATCTGTAACCTTTTCGAAAAATTACAAAAAAAAGGTGCTGTCAAATTTGGAAAATGACAAAAAAAAAATAGTTGGTGAAGTTTATTCAGTTTACAGTTTTTCTCAGTCGCTTTGGTGCATTTCTCACATCACTATTTACATTTGCACAACAGTTAATGCAGTTCTCAAAACAATTAGTACAAACTGTAAAACCTAGTTGATAACCTGCAAAAGCGTGTCACTTGATCAAAATGGATAGCTCATTCCTCAAAAACAAGTATTCATGTCAATGAAAGTGTCAGTGTCATCAAAATGAAAAGTCCTGACACCATTGTTTATGAACAAGATAGTCAAATGGCTTAGTCATGTTTTCATTATGACAGTTTACTCTGTAAATGTTTTCCAATGCAAAAAAGTCAGATCTTGGTGACACTACCTGAACATGCTCAAGACAGCACTATATACTATTTGCACAGCCATTTGAAAAATACAGTAAAGTTACACATTACTGTATTTAGTGAGGTAACTGAATATGTATGTTTCACATTTTTACTGCATATGCTCTTTGCAATTCTAATTTGTTCACAGCATTGTGCAAAAGAAAAAAATACACCCTTATTTACAACAAACATAAACTCCCTTTGGGAAGAGCTGTGCACAACTGTACACAATATTGCAGTACATATTGGAACTGAACATACAACATACATATACTGTAATCATTCATGCACATCCAGACGTTCCTCATCAGTGAAAGCTGAGATTCACCTGAGAGAAATTGTTCAATTTAGGAGACATTTTCAGAAAAAAAAAAAGATTAAAAAAAATGTGTCAAATTTGCTTGACAGATTTTGACAACTAGGTCAACATTTTTGTATGTAGTGACTCAAGCTATGAAATGAGGACTATTAGTTTTATGAATGACTATTCAGCATTCACAAGTATAGTTAATTTTGACTGACATGACATAAGCAGATGATAATGTTATAAAACAGCAGAGAGTTGTATGAAAGCAATTGATACATGTCCAAAAGCACTTGCAGTTTGTTGGAAGGAATGAGAAACTGCTACTATGATGTGCACAAATGACTAAATGTTGTGGAGGTTGAACTAACTGTTGTGCAAATGTAAATAGTGATGCGAGAAATGCACCAAAGCGACTGAGAAAAACTGTAACAAATGACAAAGAAGAAGTGGTCAAATTTATTTATTTATTTTTTCAAAAGAGTTGCTGCCAAGTCTGGAAAATGACAAGAAAGAGTTGCTGTCAAGTTTACGAAATGACAAAAAAGAGTTTCTGTCAAGTATCAAAAATAATCAAAAAGAGTTTCTGTCAAGTATCAAAAATAATCAAAAATAGTTGCTGTCAAGCTTACAAAATGACAAAAAATAGTTGCTGTCAAATTTGCACAATTGCAAAAGAGGTGCTGTCAAGTTAAAAAAATGACTAAGATAGATAGATAGATAGATAGATAGATAGATAGATAGATAGATAGATAGATAGATAGATGGAAGGAGGATAGATAGATAGATAGATAGATAGATAGATAGATAGATAGATAGATAGATAGATAGATAGATAGATAGATAGATAGATAGATAGATAGATAGATAGATGGAAGGAAGGAGGATAGATAGATAGATAGATAGATAGATAGATAGATAGATAGATAGATAGATAGATAGATAGATAGATAAATAGATAGATGGAAGGAGGATAGATAGATAGATAGATAGATAGATAGATAGATAGATAGATAGATAGATAGATAGATAGATAAATAGATAGATAAATAGATAGATGGAAGGAGGATAGATAGATAGATAGATAGATAGATAGATAGATAGATGGAAGGAGGATAGATAGATAGATAGATAGATAGATAGATAGATAGATAGATAGATGGAAGGAGGATAGATAGATAGATAGATAGATAGATAGATAGATAGATAGATAGATAGATAGATAGATAGATAGATAGATAGATAGATAGATAGATAGATAGACTGTACATTGGCATCAATCCTGGCACCAAGAGTCATGAGTTTGAATTCGATGACTTGAATGTCGTGAGAACTTTATACTGATGAGAATGTGTTTCTGGCAGAAGTGTATGGTGTATTGATCTCAATGCTCTTTCAGACGGCTGCGTTCCAGTTCTTTCTGCGCGCGGCTCAGCTGGGTCACGTGGGCGGCGCTGTGGAGGCGGCATCACTTCTCTCCACTGGAACTGTACGAGGAGTGGCGAGAGATCAAGACAAAGCTGTGCTGTATGTCAGACTCATCTATACTCTCATCTGTCACTTCAGTTAGTACAGCGGCCAACACAAATGGATGATCATTTACTAGAAAAATACTGACAAATTTGACAGATTTGACAAAACTTCTTTATAAATGCAAAAGCTGTTATTTTAATCTGATGGATAGATCAAGTCTTTGTTTCTCTGTTTTGTTGGGTTTCTGTTTCTTCAGGCTGTTGAAGCGAGTCATTGAGATGAACGGCCACCTGGGCTTCATGGTTAAAGAAGCTCTTCAAACTTATCAAAGAGGATCATGGTGAGAGATCCCTCCCTTCATTCATCAATCCCTTCATTCATCCCTACCTTAAAGTGTCCTTATTATGCTGTTTTAAATGTTCTTAATTTTGATTTTGAGGTCACATATAACAGGCTTCAAAGGTCATAAAAACACTTATATTTTATCAACAAAAAAAAACCATTGCACATCACCACATTTTTCAATGATTCTCACACGACTCGTCTGAAAGATTCAGTCTTTCTAAATCCCTCCTTTCCTGATCTGATTGGTCAGATGGCCCAGTCTGTTGTGATTGGTCTACTCTGCTCTGATTGGTCAGATGGCCCAGTCTGTTGTGATTGGTCTACTCTGCTCTGATTGGTCAGGTGGCCCAGTCTGTTGTGATTGGTCTACTCTGCTCTAATTGGTCAGATGGCCCAGTCTGTTGTGATTGGTCTACTCTGCTCTGATTGGTCAGATGGCCCAGTCTGTTGTGATTAGTCTACTCTGCTCTGATTGGTCAGATGGCCCAGTCTGTTGTGATTGGTTTACTCTGCTCTGATTGGTCAGGTGGCCCAGTCTGTTGTGATTGGTCTACTCTGCTCTGATTGGTCAGATGGCCCAGTCTGTTGTGATTGGTCTACTCTGCTCTGATTGGTCAGGTGGCCCAGTCTGTTGTGATTGGTCTACTCTGCTCTAATTGGTCAGATGGCACAGTCTGTTGTGATTGGTCTACTCTGCTCTGATTGGTCAGATGCTCCAGTCTGTTGTGATTGGTCTACTCTGCTCTGATTGGTCAGATGGCCCAGTCTGTTGTGATTGGTCTACTGTGCTCTGATTGGTCAGATAGCCCAGTCTGTTGTGATTGGTCTGCTCTGCTCTGATTGGTCAGATAGCCCAGTCTGTTGTGATTGGTCTACTGTGCTCTGATTGGTCAGATGGCCCAGTCTGTTGTGATCAAGCATACTGCACAAGTGCTTAAAAGAGAAGTAAAAGCGTCTCGATCGCCCCGCCCCGGTGACTTGTCCCAGTATAGGCCTTCCCCATGAAGTCTAATGGACGCGATGGAAACTAAACAATCAAATTACACTTAAAATAAATGTTTTTCTAATATGTTTTCTGTCATTTTGGTAGTTTTTATCACGCTGATTTAAGTTCAAGTGTTAGTTTTTTTAAATAAGTTTGATCTTAGTTTGTTATTTGATGCTAGAAAAACGAAAATATGACATAATGATTGACAGCTTCTCTAAACGAAGTAGTCAACAAGGCACCAACAGACGTTTTTGGGGGATTTTTGGGAGGAGATTGGAGCTTCAACTTTAATTTCTACATGTCCATAACTGTTTAATTTACACAGTAAACTTTGTACTAAACATTTCTGCGGGAGTGAGGGCAGGACCTTGATATCGCGGCTCCACTTCACGCTCACTACTGCGCAGACTCGGGTCCCGCGTTCACTACTGCACAGAAGCAGGTCCCAAATCAGTGCAAGATGTCAGCGCAATATTAGGACTTTGGCGGCTTCACTTTTCACCGTGATTGGTCTACCGCTTACAGCGCATGACGGAAACGAAAAGACCATTACCATAACTGAACTTCAGCTCCGGAGGCTTCCTAAAGCTTAGCAATTGTACACACTGTAAAGACAGTAACAATGGAGTCGATTTTACCATATCAAACCGAGTCCTATGATGAAACACTGGAAGAACTATTTAACTAGTGCTTGAGGGCGGGTCAAAGTAGACATTGCAGACTGTTTACATTCACAGACAGCATCTATCCATACCTCCATCCACCCATCCATCCATCTATGCCTTCATCCATCCATACCTTTATCCACCCATCCATCCATCTCATCATCCATCTGTTTATCCATACCTTTATCCATCCATCCCTTCGTTCATCCATCCATCTTTATCATCCCTCCATACATCCCTTCATCTAACCATCCATACATTTATCTTTCCATCCATTCATTCATACATCCATATCTTTATCCATCCATCCTTTTAATCCATCCATCCCTTTATCAGTCATATCTTTAACCCTCCATCCATCCATCCTCCCCTTTATCCATCTATCCCTCCATCCATCCATCTCTTCATCCATTGAAATGGGTACTACAATCTAAATTCTAGATATTGGAGAGGGTTGTTTCTCTCGCCCTCCTCCTAAGACGTGACGCTCACATGGGTTGCCAGATTGAGGACACGAGCGCAATTGACAATGGAAAGCGACGAGTATGCCTCTGGAGCTTTTTAGATGGGTGCCAAGGCTTTTTAGTACCGGTAGATCTCTGACCCAGTTCATTTGCTGGCTTCCATGGCTGAAATATGCTGTTGGATAAATTGGCAGTGGGCGGAATCACACAGTCCAAAACAAAAACAGACATTCCGACACGGAACACACATTTCAAATTAGAATAACTGTTTCCTAAATATCTGCAAACAAATGGAATTTAATTCTTTAGTACAGTCAAAAAATGACTATATCAGCACCTTTAAAGTGACAGCAGCCTTTAAATACCTGCTCCTGTCTAAGTCATTAATGTTAATTAAACAAGAAAACATATCTTTAACAAAGATTAATCGATATTTAATTTATACAGTGAACACTATAGTGTTATTTTACATTTAAGCCCAATGATTAAATTGCTGTACCTAAAAACTATCCACCTACCCAACCATACCTTCGTTCATGCATGTATCGATCCAATCCCTCCTTCAGTTCATCTCATTTATTAAAATAACCCTTATTTCTGCTTTTGTGTTCATGAATATTGTAATGGAAAAAAGTGACAAGCACATTATTAAAAATTATTTTGTGTTCCGCAGAAGAAAGAAACTCATACTGGTTTGAAATGACATATTTCTAAAAGTTTGTGTGGATATTTGTTGTCTGTTCAAGGGATGAAGCGTTGGTGAAATATGCCATTCTAGCAGAAACTGGTCTTAGTGTGGCACAGCACAATGCCGCCCATCTGTGTGAGGTGAACATCTTTTATATGTCTCCTAATCGTCCAGTTTCATTTCCTGGTTGTTTTTTTTACATATATATATACCATTCACCTAATGTACGTGTTTCTAGGTGTTAGGCCACAGTTCTGCCTGTCAGTGGAGGTATCACAACTACTCTACCTACAATCACATCCCTCAGGAATCTGGTGAGCCTCTGCAGACCAGCAGAAATACACCAGTGACAACTATAACATACAACTACATCTGTTAGAAGAATCAGGGCTGGTTCACACAGAACTCGAGACACAGGCAGTGGAATGGGGAAAAACCCCAAGGTCTCGAGACACGTCTTTTAAAAGACTAACTGAGCGCCGCGTTTTTAGGATGCCGTGTCCAGCGCGAGACGCTGCAAAACACACAGCGCAACGGTCATATGCGTCCGTCTAGCGCATTTACTAATAATGGAAAAGTAAGTGCAGTGGAATGGAAAAACGCGTTCCGTGTGAACGGCCCCTAAATATGATTTCATAAACACCTTTTATGACTTTGAATGAAGGCATTCACATTTTCTCCCTGAACTGTGTGATGTTATTTCTACCACATCTCAAAACTCATATCTAGCATTATTTTTAATTTCATATCTTGCATTTTAAATGACATCAATTACAAATCTTGCAACTAAATTACAGCTTGATTTGAAATGATTCACAATAAAAATATCCATGCTGTCCTCCACCCTCTCTCTCTTTCTACCTTCATCTGTTACTGCTTCTCTGTCTTCTGCAGGTTTGTTGCGGATGGGAGATTATTACAGTAAACTGGCTGATATGGTGAAGGCCATGCACATGTACAGTACAGCAGCAGTGCATGGCAGTCCTCAGGTACACACACACACACACACACACACACACACACACACACACACACACACACACACACACACACACACACACACACACACACACACACACACACACACACACACACCATACCACGTTTACAAGCTAAACAGGCAAATATAGGGCTGGCCAGTATGACTACATATATATATATATATATATATATATATATATATACAACGTAGAAATATGTACACTGATAGGGATTCTGCTATACTATTTATACAGTAGTATGTATAAGTTTGTATGTAGTATGTAAATGTTTGCTCCGCTTTCATTTGGCAGAAATGTTTTACATTATTTACATATGAGTGACAAAGTGAAACTGAGAAAGTGAAAAAAGAAATTGAGCAATTTGTTGCGTGAAGTGGAATTTAGTTGGCCGATAAGAAATGTCACTTGTTGCATATAGAATACTATATAGCCTTATTATATAAGCTTTACTGTACAGCTAAATAAACCCACAGACACCCACTCCAGATTTTGTAGTAAAGTACATATATAGTTTATTTTTAAAAAAATTTTGTCAAGTATTTTGTGTGTATTTTCAGGGACACTTTAATCTGGCCATGTTAATTGAGGAGGGTTATGAAGTTCCTGACATCATTCTAGATCAGATGGGAATCTCAGCTGCACACAATATGAACCGGAGCGTTATTGTGGAAAATCTTTTATCCAGGTCTGTGTGTTTTACACGGTCATTTGCTTGTTAGTTTCATGTTTTTTGAAGGAAGACTCTTAAGCTCTAAAGTTGATTTGAATTACGCAAAACATGGTGCAAAACAAGTGTATGTGTTTGTGCATGCAGTATGGTGTGTGTGTGTCTGTAGTTGTTTAGTTATAGTATATAGGCCAAATATATAAACCTCAAAAATAAAAAAAGATTCACAAAGGGACTTGATTTAAAGGTAATTTACAGCAAATTTGTAATAAAAGTCTGGGGCCTGTAAGATTTTTTTATTCAGCAAGAACACATTAAATAGATCAAAAGTGACAGTAAAGACATTTATAACATTAAAGGATTTATTTCAAATGAATGCGGAACTTTTAATTCATCAAATAATCCTGAAAGAAAAGCTTTATGGACATAAATAGTCCTCACTTTAGATGAGCTCACACAAATATTTAACTGACAACTACTAAATGTTTTATAACTACCTGAAATAATCATGAATTACAGTAAGAATACGTGTTAATAAAGCATTTATTAACACACTGAGTAACTATTATTATATAATAGTAATGTCTATTATTATATAATATGTCTAAATAATAAGATGTATAAATGTACCTTTAAGTAGTTTATTAATAATTTACTTTTTTTAAACGATCTTATAAACCACTGACAACTCCTAAATAACTGGGTTGTAAATAATGTAATACTTAATTTAGAAATTATGTATGAAAAAAGTATGAAAATACAATTATTAAACACATTATAAGTCAAGAATAAAGCATTTATAGCTGTATTTATAAACTGCTTATTAATGTCTGTTAATGCTTTAGAAATCATGAACTAACTACACTTATGAATATATCATAATAATATATTTTTATTTTGTACTTTTTAATTTAATTATTTTCTTTCATTTGATGTAAACAAACATTTCTTTCTTAAAATAGCATGCACCAATAAGCCATTCACAATAAGACAAGCGATGTGCTTGGTAAATCATGTGGACTTTAACAACAATGGAAGTGAGTGTAAGGAGTGAAAACACTTCCTTGAATCTGTTCTCTCCTCAGATGCAGGGAGTTTGAGGAGGGGGACTTGACTCCCTGTTCTTTAGTCCTGTGGAGGATCCAGTTAATCCGAGCGTGGAGAGACTTCACACACAGCTCTGTTCAGCTGCCGCTGGCCTGTGGGATGGCCGCCATATTCAGCCTTTTCATAATTGCTGTGCTATTACAAACTCTTCTGGGTAAAGCATCCACCACTACTGTTAGAATAAAAGAGATATCTAAATAGACATTTCCCTCCTGTTTTCAATGTTAGTATTCACCCAGATTTATTGCTCCAAAAAACGTTTCCCATGATCATTTTCCACTCTCTGAATTTTCCATACAATAAAAATATAGTGACCATGTCTGTCAAGCTCCAAAAATGAAGTACAATATAAAAGTATCGTAACAGATTTAACTTTTGTACACTTTTACCATCAGCATTTTACTCTACGGCTTACCTGTCAACGAACCAATCATCAGAGAGACGTGGTGAACCAGCAGTCGGCGGGCAAGGAATGAGTCCACTGGAGACCAGTACACATCAGCAGCAAAGAGACCGGCCTACAGCGGCCCACAACAGCCTTTCACTGCAGGAGACATCGGACTTAGTCGTCACAGTGACTGGAGTGTGTGTGTGTGTCATCTTTACGATGTTCATTTCCCATCTGCTTTGAACACTCACCTTTGTGTTTGATAAACACCCATTACTTTAGGTTACTGCACTGGAACTGAACCAGTATGTCAGACTGTTCTGTTTCTGTGGGTTTTCTTTCATTCAAACAGCTACATTTACTTTAAGTTAACATTGCACAGAAGCAGAGCTGTGTATGCACATCTATAAACACAATCTTTAAAGGGTTACTTCACCAAAAAAATAAAAAATGTCAGCATTTATTCACCCTCATGTCGTTCCAAACCCGTAATGTTTATCTTCGGAACACAAATTAAGATATTTTTAATGAAATCTGAGATATTTCTGTCCCTCCACTGACAGCCTACGCAACTACCACTTTGATTCTTCAAAAAAAGTTTATAAAAAGATCGTAAAACTAATCCATATTAATTTTCTGAAGACATTTGATCACTTTATATGACCCTAACCCTGACCCTAATTTAGTTTTTTATTCACATAAACATTCATCAACGCACACATCAGATACAGGCTGCATCTGAAATGACATACTTACATATTATATATTAGGCGAAAACAGTATGTGACAAAAGAAGTATGTCCGAATTCGCAGTACTCATAAAAGAGAAGGCAAAAAAGTACCTGGATGACCTACTACTTTCGACGAGATGTGCATACGATGAACACATCACTATCCCATGAGGCCACCAGAGAGGAGTTATGAATGGCAGTGAAGCGACGCAACTGACGCTGGTAGATCACATGATAATGACAACATGGAGAATGTAGTATGTCTAGATTACATTCATACTATATAGAACATACATTTTACTTATTCAAAATAAGTACCTACTTACAGAGTATGTGATTTTGGGCACAGCCACTGGCAACAAGAACCAGTGAGGTTCCTTCTCGTGTTACGATTCACGTTTGAGCTTCAGCAAGAACCAATGAGGTTCATTCTCATGTTACGCATCATGTTTGAGCTTCTGCAGGAACCAATGAGGTTCATTCATGTGTTACGATTCACGTTTGAGCTTCTGCAGGAACCAATGAGGTTCATTCATGTGTTACGATTCACGTTTGAGCTTCTGCAGGAACCAGTGAGGTTCATTCATGTGTTACGATTCACGTTTGAGCTTCTGCAGGAACCAATGAGGTTCATTCTCATGTTACGCATCATGTTTGAGCTTCAGCAAGAACCAGTGAGGTTCATTCATGTGTTACGATTCACGTTTGAGCTTCTGCAGGAACCAATGAGGTTCATTCTCATGTTACGCATCATGTTTGAGCTTCTGCAGGAACCAATGAGGTTCATTATTGTGTTACGCAGCACATTTGAGCTTCAGCAAGAACCAATGAGGTTCATTCTCATGTTACGCAGCACGTTTGAGCTTCAGCAAGAACCAGTGAGGTTCATTCATGTGTTACGATTCACGTTTGAGCTTCTGCAGGAACCAATGAGGTTCATTCTCATGTTACGCATCATGTTTGAGCTTCTGCAGGAACCAATGAGGTTCATTATTGTGTTACGCAGCACATTTGAGCTTCAGCAAGAACCAATGAGGTTCATTCTCATGTTACGCTTCACGTTTGAGCTTCAGCAAGAACCAGTGAGGTTCATTCATGTGTTACGATTCACGTTTGAGCTTCTGCAGGAACCAATGAGGTTCATTCTCATGTTACGCAGCACGTTTGAGCTTCAGCAAGAACCAATGAGGTTCATTCTCATGTTACACAACACGTTTGAGCTTCATCAAGAACCAATTAGGTTATAATTATTTTATATGATTTATATAATTATTATACCCCTAAACAATTACATATGCGCATATGTGCATATTTTAGTTTAACAATTACTATTAACCATTTAGTTTAAATGAGTCTCTGTATACCTATATATATTATCTGTATACCTAAACTAACGTCATAACTTTCACTTGCACTGATATAACAAGATATTTTTCTTCTTGCTGTGTAATGCATTTATGTACTTTATATTCTTCAGTCTCTTAATCTTCGGCAGAACGTTGATGATCAGCGTATCATAGTGCCAACAAAGCCTGATTGAATTAGATTGGTTTTGTCAACTTAAAATTAATCTTGTAACCCTGAGTTTGTTCAACTACCATCATGGTACCCAATGATGCCCCAGGGCAGGCAACCCAGACAGCAACACAGTGTTGGCCCAGATCCGGATTCATGTGGATTCCACCCGCACCAGATGTGGGCCGAATCTGGGCTGACACTGTGTTGCTGTCTGGGAAGCAAGGCTCCTGGGCTTCAGCTTCACATGCTCGTTTGCATTAACAGAGGATAAAACAAAAAAGCCCAGTTTCTAGGTTGTGCTTGCTTGGTGGTGGGTGGCTCAGTTAACATCTTTAATAATCTCCTCAGTTTTTCTTAAATGCTAATCAAACACCTATTCACAAATTTAAAGTGATTTTTATTTTTTATTTCAAGTGATTGGAAATGAACTGATATTACTGTTAATTACTTTGCCCTCTCAGGCAGCAATATTGTTGTTGATTTGACACAATTTCCGTGTTCACTTCTCGCAGTAGTGTATCTGGATGAGAAGGGACTGTGAGGAATTGATCGGATTGTTTTAATTAGTCATTTATTTGCTGCTATTGTATGTTCCCTGTCAAAGGTATATCTGCTATCTGCTGCTGATAGTGGAATTAAAGGGATAGTTCACCCAAAAATGAAAATTCTATCATTGTTTACTCACCCTCAAGTTGTTCCAAACCTGTATGAGTTTCTTTGCTCTGCTGAACACAAAGGAAGATATTTGGAAGAATGTTTGTAATCAACAGATCTCGGTCCCCATTGACTTCCATAGTAGGAAAACAAATATACTATGGTAGTCAATGGGGACCGAGATCTGTTTGGTCACAAACATTCTTCCAAATATCTTCCTTTGTGTTCAGCAGAACAAAGAAACTCATACAGGTTTGGAACAACTTGAGGGGTGAGTAAACAATGATAGAATTTTCATTTTTGGCTGAACTATCCCTTTAACAGAACATACCATTCTGATCTTTGTCTCGATATAAAAAATAGGACGAGAATAATTATTCCTTATGCCCCAGTATAAAATGATTACATGCTTTATTGTTTTCTCAACTGATCAACTGAACAGATTATTTCACCTGTCAACAGTCAGATTTTTGTTAAAATTAAAATTATTTGATCATTTCATGGCATGTATCACTTTAATCTATAAAAACTATGTAGTTAAAAATCATTTTTCGTACATTCAAATAATAAATATTATGGTTTGACTTTATTTTGATGCTCCCTTTAACACATTCTGTTGACTATAAGTAATGTTGCTAACTCTGATTAGAGTGTTAGTAGAGTATTAGTAGTCTGGTAGGGTTGGGGTTAGAATAAGTTGACATGTAGTTGCAAAGTTACTTATAGTCAGTAGAATGTCTGTTGGAGGAGCATCACAATAAAGAGTTAGTAGATATTAAGCAGACAGTCTACTAATACTCTAATGAGAGTTAGTTGGCATGTAGTTGCAAAGTTACTTATAGTCAGTAGAATGTCTGTTGGAGGAGCATCACAATAAAGAGTTAGTAGATATTAAGCAGACAGTCTACTAATACTCTAATGAGAGTTAGTTGACGTAGTTGCAAAAATACTTTTTGTAATGTATAAAAGGGACCATCAAAATAAAGTGTTACCAATATTGTTTTATGTTTTGGTATCTTAAACTCCCAAAATGTCAGGTGGCGCAACCGTCCGCACAAATGACCAGACTAAGAAAACTATTTAAAATGGTGTTTTAACAATAAGAGATTCAAAATAAAATAGTATGACATAATTGTATGTTTGTAGCTGCCCTCTGGTGGCTATCAAGGGCACTCCACCCCAAACTATTGCCACTCAATCAACAACTACACTTCCCATAACCCATTGCCTGGACTCATTATTGTTTGATCAATTACACCTGTGTGTCATCACCCTTGATAACTGTCTATATATACATGGTTTATTCAGTCATTCTCTGTGAAGTCTTGATTAGTGTCTTACTGCAATTTGGAGCGTTCTTCTGGTTCCCGTTATCTTTTATATTTTTTTATATTCTGCCCGTTATTATTGGATTTCTCTGTTTTTGCCTGTGCCCCCTTGACCCTGTTATTGTTTAGATGGTTTCCCATGATGCATGATAATGCTGATAATGATAATGATAATGCATTATCCAGAGGAGACCAACTGGTCCTTTTGGCAGAGAGAAAAGGTTTGTAGATCTCTCTCACATACTGATAAAAATAGCTATTTTCAAGTATGGTAGGTTGGTACGCTTTCCATGTCAGGTGGTACAATGTAAAACTAGGGAAAGGCTATTTTATCATAAACCTCTTTATTCTATGTATGATAGGAAAAACTTAATACCTGGCATCCAAGTAGAAGCTCGTTCATTGTAAAATTAATTGCAAAAGTCAGGTGGTGCAACCAGGAAGTCAGGTGATTCAACTGCGCTGAATGTGCCTATGAAAAACATTTAAGCTAAGCTTGTCTATTATTATTATTCTATTTCATTATTGTTCTAAAATGTTTTTAGTTAAAGATGTAAAACTTTCAATTATTTTCATGATTTAAATAACTTATCATATCAAGAAAAAAAAATGCTCACACATTATATTAGGTGTCTTATTTAACTACTATGTACTGGTAGAAAAAAAATTGTTAGGTATAATGTACTTGCTCATGTTTGAACACATTGAGGTGTATACGGGTAAGGTTAGGTGCTTACCCGTATGATTGGGTGGTATGGGTAGGTTTAAGGGTGGGATTAGGGAATGGTCAACAGTGTAATTATAGCTGTCATTACAGAAATTAATTGTAATGTAATCTGCAGGTATTTTTAAATACAAGTACAAATTTAAAATATATATGTTCACAATAAGTGCATTGTATCAAATTATTGATTTAAATGTTAGTACATAGTAGTTAAAGACACTTACTATAAAAAGTGACCAAAAACTCAGTGAGGCACAGGGAGCACAATAAAAATGATCCTGCTGCAAGAGAAGAATCTTAAAATAAAAAAAATAAAGAGAGGTGATTGTCAGGAAACAACCAGACTGGAGACAGAAAATTACTGAACCAAACAGGTATTTATTTAAATAGAGGGGTATTTTTGGTCACTATACACAATCTCAGGCCACAGAACATAACCTGCTGGAACTATGTGCAGTGTTCTTGCCAGGCCTGCCATGTTCTCGTTCAGTCTGACAGTACCTCAACAGTCTTTCGTCTGAACCACCAGGGTGGCCCGCAGGTCTCTACAGCTTACTCACAAGATCCTGACATGGTGTCAGCCACAACTCGCTTTGCTGAGGGCGGCTCATATTTTGGAAGCATGCAACCAAACAGCGGATGCTCTTTCCAGGGATCAACTACATCCAGGAGAATGGAGGCTTCATTCAGATGTAGTGCAAGAGATCTGGCTGTGGTTTGGAAGAGCAGAGGTAGATATTTTTACTTCAGAGATGACCAATCACTTTAGCAAAGACAAAAATGCCCAGAGTCCAGACCCTTGGGCCATGATGCTCTGTCTTACAAATGGCTGAATTGCCTACTCTATACATTTCCATCGATCCCTCTGTTCTGTGAGACGTTACACATGATAATAATAATAATACATTTTATTTATAGGCGCCTTTCTGAGCTCTCAAGGTCACCTCACAAAACATAATACAATACGGCAATAAATCGATAAAATTTAACAACTATAATTACAGTCCATAAAATCAGGGTACATAACTAGAACAAAGATTAAGAAAGCAAGATCACGTGGGATATGCCAGTTTAAAAATGTGTTTTCAGGCGGGATTTAAAAATAGAAAGTGAGTCAATGTTGCAGATGTCTGGTGGAAGGGAGTTCCGAAGACAAGGGGCAAAGCGACTGAAGGCTCTGAACCCCACGGTGGTCAAACGAGCCGGAGGTACAGTGAGATGAATAGAAGAAGAAGACCTAAGAGTACGGGTGGGTGTGTTAATATGAAGGAGGTCGGTGAGGTACAGAGGAGTGAGGTTATGAATAGCCTTAAAGGTCAAAAGCAAAATCTTTTTAAACTGGGAGCCAATGAAGCTGCTGAAGGACAGGAGTAATATGATTAATAGAAGGGGTTCTAGTGAATATTCGGGCAGCAGAGTTCTAAACCAGTTGAAGTTTATGTATGGATTTGAGAGGAAGACCAACGAGAAGAGAATTACAATAATCAATACGGGATGTGACCAGTGTGTGAACGGGAATGGCTGTACTAGTGGGTGAGAGAGACGGTCGGAGGCGATTAATGTTACGTAAATGGAAGTATGCAGACCGAGTGACATTATTAATGTGAGCTTGAAATGAAAGTGTGCTATCTAGGATCACACCCAGACTCTTGACCTGAGGGGAGGGGGAAACTTTGGAGTTGTCAATGGTCTCAAAAAGAGAAAAACTGTCAGATTTAGTCAATGTGGATTTGGTGCCAATGAGGAGAACCTCGGTTTTGTCACTGTTAAGTTTGAGGAAGTTGCAAGAGAACCAGGATTTGATTTCCGTTAGGCAATCAGAAAGGGAAGTGGGTGGGAGAGATGCGGTAGGTTTGGTGGACAAGTAGAGCTGGGTGTCATCCGCATAGCAGTGGAAATTGATGTTAAATTTACTAAAGATGTGGCCAAGTGGAAGCAGATAGATGATGAACAGAAGGGGCCCCAGGACAGAGCCCTGGGGAACACCGGTAGTGACAGGGGATAGCTCTGATTTGAAATGTTTGAGCTGGATAAACTGATAAACTGAATGCGGCAAGAGAGATATGATTTAAACCACTCCAAGGGTGTATCAGTAAAACCAATAGAGACTAATCTGTCAAGGAGGATGTTATGAGAAATGGTGTCAAAGGCAGCACCAAGGAGGATGAGGATGATCTCCCTGTGCAAGCACAGTGTGCTACTCAGCCAGACCATGGTTTCCTTTGTTATTTAAACTTCTGAAAGGGGCAAACCTTGGAAGCTTTCTGAAGGTTGCGCAACATCCTCATTTTCCTGTGCTCCATTCCTTTGTTCATTTTGGTTTTAGCCCTTACAGAGCCTTGATATGAAAAATATGTCCTTAAAGACAGATTTTTGTTGGCTATTGCTTCTGCCAAACGTGTCAGTGAGTTGCATGCACTGTTGGTTAGCAAGTTGTGCTTGCATTGGTTGCTCTGGGGTGGTCCTACGACCCAATCCTTCTTTTTTTTTCTTCTTCCTCAGTTCATAAACCAGAGCATTGAGCTGTCCTCTTTTCAGAATTCTTCAGGGTCTGATTCGAGTGCTCAACTTTTGTGTCCCGTTCGTGCCTTGAAATGTTATGTGGAGACTACTGCACAATTCAGACCAATTATTTGTCTGCTACGGTGGTGTGAAGAAAGGTGCTTCTGTGTCGAAGTAGAGGTTGTCTAACTGGATATATTATACTGGCTTACAGGGTAACAGAGAAACTATTACCCTTGGGTCTAACTTCTGATTCTGCTTGGGCCATCTTATCTTCATGTGCTGCCTTTAGAGGAGTCTTCTTGGCGGACATATGCAATGCCTGCTGCCTGGGCATCTCTGTGCATGTTTACTAGATTTTATAAGGTAAACGTTGCTGCCGCTCATGCCATGAGTTGTGTGGTTCTTCAGGAGCGGCCTTAAGTTTTTATCAGGTGAGTGGCATTAATTTACATTTTACATTTAATCATTTAGCAGACGCTTTTATCCAAAGAGACTTACAAATGAGGAGAACAATAGAAGCAATCAAACCACCAATAGGGCAACAATATACAAGTGCTGTGACTAGTCCCATTTAGTCTAGCACAGTACACATAACACAGTACACGTCAGGGCTGTGCGATATATAAAAAAATGTGACATCTCGATATTGTCCATTTTTACAATATTCGATATATGTATCGCTTTTTACTATTTCTCGCATATGGCACACCGCAAGAGAATGAATCGACCAGCTTTATTTGTTTAGGGACGACAGGCCTACCAGATTTTTCGGCAGATGAAGAGGCCGAGGCTAGTGATGATGGCTCACAGAGTTTCATGCATTGCTCGTACTGCACAGGATGCTGCTTGAGGTAATGAAAGAGTTTAATGGTGCTACCACCCTTTGTAGCTACTATCTTCTTGCAGAGCCTCCCCCACCTCACGTCTCTTACACGGTAATACATGACAAGACAAAAGGGGGACGTAATATTGGACGTTCTACGTGTTCTTTGGTAAAGTATGCTTGAATTTGAAATATTTGATATTCACGATATTTTCAAATTTTACATCGTCGTCAAAATTATTGCGATATTTTCATTATCGATTTATAGCCCAGCCCTAGTACACGTAGTGTAAAATAGGCCAGTAAGAGCTGTGGGTTTCACTTTATTTTGATGGTCCCTTTAACACGTTCTGTTGACTATAAGTAACGCTGCACCTACATGTCTACTAACTCTCATTAGAGTGTTAGTTATGTATTAATAGACTGGTAGGGTTAGGGTTAGATTAAGTTGACATGTAGTTGCAAAATTACTTATAGTCAGTAGAGTGTCTGTTGGAGGACCATCACAATAAAGTGTTTGCAGATATTAAGCAGACAGTCTACTTATACTCCAATGAAAGTTAGTTGACATATAGTTGCAAAGTTACTTTTAGTCAACAGCACGTTCAAAAGGGACCATCAAAATAAAGTGTTAACGAGCTGTGCATGTAAATCGGACTTCACTGGCCTCAAGAGGCACACTAATGACTGATGCTGGAGACTGCAGTCTTTAACGTCCTTGTTAGAGCACACCCTCCTCCCACGCCAGAGATGCCGGCTCGAGTTCTGCTCGGTGCGGGTCAAGTAGGACCAGTTACATTTGGTCCCGTGACCCGGATGGGAGTGAGGTTTAGGGGGGTGAGTGTAACATAGGCCAGTAAGAGCTGTGCGTGTAAACCTCACTCCACTGACCTCGAGAGGCACACTTGTGACTGATGCTAGAGACTGTGGTCTTTAACTTCCTTGTTTGCGTGCCTGCCTCCCATGCCAGAGGTGCTGGTTAGACTCCCGCTCAGAGTGGGTCAAGTAGGACCGGTTACAGTAACAATTAAAAAAATTATAATAATAAATGGATATACAGATTATAATAGTAAGTGCTAGTATTAATGGGTCAAGTGTTGATGAAAAATATGCATTTCTTGAAAATGGCTAATGACGCAGCAGCTTGGGTTGAGTTAGGCAGGTCATTCCACCAGCAGGTAAAGGTCAGTGAAAGTGATTTTGTGCCTCTTTTGGATGGCACCACAAGGCGCCTTTCACTTACAGAATGCAAGCTTCTGGTGGGCACATAAGTATGAAGTAGTGATTTCAGGTATAAAGGTGCCGAACCAGTGGTTGTTCTGTAGGCAAAAAATAATTTGATGCGAGCGGCAATTGGCAACCAGTCCAAACTGATGAAGAGAGGTGTGACACATTCTGGATCAGTTGCAGAGGTTTGACAGTCCATGCAGGAAAGCCTGCCAAGAGAGCATTACAATAATCCAGTCTGGATAGAACAAGAGCTTGGACAAGGAGGTGTGTAACATTCTCCGATAGGATGGGCCTGGTCCTCCTAATGTTGTATAAGGCAAATCTGCTGGACCGGACAGTTCTAGCAATGTGGTCTGTGAAGTTCAATTGATCATCAATCACAACTCCAAGGTTCCTGGCTGTCCTGGATGGAGTTATGGTTGATGAAGTTGTGATAAAGTGTTAAGTTGGCTGAGATTACAATCAGTTCTGTCTTTGCTAGGTTGAATTGAAGGTGGTGGTCCTTCATCCAGCAAGAAATGTCTGTCAGGCAGGCTGAGATGCGAGCAGCTACCGTTGGATCCTCTGGCTGGAATGAGAGGGTAGGGTTGTGTGTCATCAGCATAGCAGTGATAGGAAAAATCATGTCTCTGAATGACAGATCCTAGTGATGACATGTAGATGGAGAAGCAGTGGTCCAAGCACTGAGCCCTGAGGCACCCCAGTAGCTAGATGTTGCGATATAGACACCTTACCCCTCCAGGACACCCTGAAGGACCCAAGACTCAAACCATTGGAGTGCAGTTCCTGAGATGCCCATCATCATGAGGGTTGACAGGAGGATTAGGTGGTTAACTGTGTCAAAAGCAGCAGACCGATCCATCAAGATGAGTACTAATGATTTGGAAGCTGCTCTTGCCAGTCTCAGAGCTTCAATAACCGAGAGCAGGGCAGTCTCAGTTTAGTGGCTGCTTTTGAAACCAGACTGGTTGTTGTCCAGGAGGTTGTTCTGTGTAAGAAAGGTAGAGGCTTGATTGAACATGACTCGTTCAAGTGTTTTAGCAATGAATGAAAAAGGGATACTGGCCTGTAGTTTTCCTCATGTATTCCTCATGTAGTGTACCAATAGTGTTTTCACTGCCTCTTGTGGTCAGTAGGAATGAAACCGAATGTTCTAGGAATTACGGAAGACCGCCCGAGTTCTTTGTCACTCGAAATGTGTGAGAAAAGTGTACTGAGTAGGCTCTTGTTATAAACCAGAGTGCTGAGCTACTATGGCTTATAACCTCCCCAGGGCTCAGCATACGTCACTATGTGACATTGGGTTCAAGGGTCTTTTATTGTCATTCCATACACATTTTCACATGAAGGAACGAAACCAAGTACTAAGGTCCCGGTCGAAACACAAGATAAAAACATTAACCAGTAAAACATTAGAAACTAAAGTATATGTAAAAGCAGCTTTGTCAATAAATAGCACAATTACAATATCAGAAAATAAATAAATAAATAAATAAATAAATAAATAAATAAATAAATAAATAAATAAACTAGAATGGACAATGCAAGAATAAAATTTGTAATAAATTAGGACATACATAGTCAAATATTGCTGCATATAAAATGTAACAAAAAAAAAACTGTTCCTGAGGGAAGTGGGGGGAAACAGTCCATAGGCAGGGTGGGAAGAGTCCTTAATAATACTGGCAGCCCTGTCCCTGCATCTACTACTGTAAATATCCTCAATTGTTGGAAAACTTCTGCCAGTAAACCTATGTGCCGATTTCACCACACGCTGCAGAGCCTTTCTGTCTGTGGCAGAACAGTTTCCAAACCACACATTATTGGCCTTCTTTATTATACTCATGGCATTAGTATGCCAGGTTAGGTCATGGTCGGTGTACTGTATATCCCCAGATATTTTAAACTAGGGACGACCTCAACAGGTGTTCCTCCGATGTAGATGGGAACAGGAATGCTCCTAACGACCCCCCTAAAATCCACAATCATTTCCTTTGTTTACTTAGCATTAATGCAGAAGTTGTTAGCTCTGCACCAAGCCTCCAGCTGCTCAACCTCTGCTCTATACTCAGTCTCATCGTTGTTGGAGATTAGCCTCGCCACTGCCATTTCATCCGCAATATTCACAATGTGGTTGCTTGAAAATGTTGCTAAGCAGTCACAGAGTCAGAGAGTAAAGGAGGGGACTCAATACACATCCCTGGGGAGAGCCAGTGTTGAGGATAATGGGAGAGGAAGTGATACTGTGGATTCTAACAGTCTCCTATTTGTTAAGAAGTCCAATGCTCAGTTGCATAATGCTGGACACAGCCTGAGTCCTCTGTGCACCAGTGTTTGTGGTATGATTGTATTAAAAGCAAAGCTAAAATCAAGAAAAAGCAGTCTCACATAAGAGTCCCTCTTTTCCAGGTGGGTGAGGGCCAAATGTACAATATACGAGACGGCATCCGCAGTACATCTGTTCCCCCTATATGCATACTGGTGGGGGTCAATGCTGAAGGCGATTCCCCTTCTTTTTAAATTTGTTCCATGATCAACCGCTCAAAGCAATTCATAACTATCGGACTTAGTGCTACTGGGCGGTAGTCATTCAGGTACGAAACTGATGAAGTCTTTGGGACAGGGATAATGGTGGCAGATTTAAAGCATGATGGTACCTTGGCTTGAAAGAGTTAAATGTTGAAGATGTCAGTTAGTACCTCAGATAGCTGGAATGCACAGTCTTTCAGAACCCGGCCTCGAATGTTGTCTGGGCCAGCTGCCTTACGGGGCTTGACTTTCAAGAGGGACCTCCTGACATCCCCTATGGTTACACTAGGAGGCAGCACATCCGTTGAGAATACAAGTCTGGTGCTAGAGGAAGTATTAAGAGCTTCAAAGCGAGCATACAAGTTATTGAGAGCATCAGGAAGAGATGGATCCCTAGGACATTCAGTGCCTCTGCTGTTATAGACCGTGATGGCCTTGATGCCCGCCCACATGGTCCGGGGGTCGTTGGTACCAAAAAAACAAAAGACCCTATATCTTTGCAGCATAGACAGCCTTGGCTCTTTTAACACCCACAGTCAATTTCCTTCTGCTGCTGCATCACCAGACCTGAATGCAGAATCCCAGGCTCTCAAAAGAGCTTTAACCTCAACATTCATCCAAGGTTTCTGGTTCGGATGGGTAGTAATTATTCTTGTAGAGGTAACCTCATCCACACACTTATCCACATACAAATCCATGGAAAATGTAAGCGAGTTAAAAGGGAATGAAGCTCATTGGTTCCCACCCATACACAAAAGAAATATATTTGAAATATATTTTCAGGATATATTTTGGAATATATGCAAATATTTGAAATTGGCCCAATAAATATATTTCATACTTATATTTCATATATTTTTGTTATATTTCAGAATATATTTCAATGTATTTGGAATATATGCCACATGTATTTTTGACACTTTTGGGGATCCATACAGAAAAAAAATACATTGAAATATATTCTGAAATATAACAAAAATATATGAAATATAAGTATGACATACATTTATTGGGCCAATTTCAAATATTTGAATATATTCCAAAATATATCCTGAAAATATATTTCTTTTGTGTATGGGCATGCTTGAGCTTCCGCTTACCTTATTTGAATGCTATATGTAAGTTGTTCGTTGATCTTGTGTACCTAGATGATCTTGAATCAAATGGCATTTAATTGCATACTATATGTTTCCCCACTGGAAAAGTGACAACCTAAATGTGCTTCATGCTGTAACAATTAAGTTAACGGTTTATGAATTTGTAGGTACAAACTATAGGTATGGTTTACAAATCGGAGAGCACAGAGTGGGAACTTTTAGGTGCAGTTTAAATAATCCATGGGCACAATCTGTTAAAACGAGGGAACAATTTAAGAATCTGTGAGATTTTACGGTTTATAAACTGAGGGGACGAATTGCAAACCATGGGCCTGGATTTCTCCTACAGGTGACTTCAAAGGCTCAGTAAAACATACTTTGTTTTGGCCTTATCCCCAAGCAGAATTGTACTTTCATCTGTATTTTCTCAGTTTCATCCATGAAGTAGTCGTAGAACTTCGTGCACAGTACAAAGAGTTTCTGGCTGTTGTCTCAATACTTACCCTACACATGATAACAGAACTGCCCACACATTCTGATAAGTATTGCGATTAAGAATTCGAACAAAACAAATTTAAACTGGAGCATCTTTGACTATAAAGCTATAAAGAGATAAGGAGTTAAAAATTAACAAGTTTAGTCTAAGTAGGTCTTAAAGAAAACATCAGGTTATAAAAATCAGATCCAGTGTTCTCATGTTGTTTTTAATACTAATTTAAAGACAATATCTTACATAGGAGTAAAGAAATATTTTAAGTCTAAAAATCTTAATGAAATTACAAAATGCAACAGTACAAATCAGACATAAAAAAAAAAAAAAAATTATATTTACAAAGACCTAAAAACAAACAAACGCATCTTTACATAGTTCTACATAATGTGCAAAATTACGGTCAAGAGTCTGCTTTTTTTTTTCGTGGGCATGCTTACCTCCATATTAGTATATATTTTTTAAATACTGAAGATTTATACAAACTCATTTCATGAAAGCTCTGGTACGTCAGTTACAAAGAAACACCACAACAGTAGCATCAACAGTTAGGTAGCAACTTCTGCACCATGGTGTCATTTTATAGCCGGTGTACCTGATGCATTGTTCTGAAAGACCTCGCTAATTGCTTGGCAAGTGCAGTATTCTTTCCTGTGCTGATATAGTACTTCCTGTTAAAACAGGAAATTGTGGTGGGACATTAGTTTCACATGTTCTTTAAACATTTTGCATATAGTGTTAAATTAGTCTAATTTGGTATTGTGATCACTGCCATAAAAACAAACCATTTCAGAATAAATAGAGTCCGTAGACATGAAAAGCTTCAAGTAGAATTAAGTAGAGTCATCTACATTTTAACATGAGGTGACCGCATCATTATAACTAAAAATAGCAGCTTTTACTTATATTGTATCCAGTGCTGTATTACTACAGTGATGAAAGGTTTTGATCCACTTCAAATGTTGACTACTGTAGTTCTGAAATCTTGCATTACTCATGTTGCTTCACCCTGTGATTATCAGAACAGGTTCAATTATAAACAATGCTTTACATAAAAAAGGGTCCGTTAAGCATTATAAATGCGTTGCATTTATTTTGGCCTCATCCTCTATAGTGAGCGTTGGATTGTCATACATCTCCAAACTTCTACCCTTGGTTTTAATGTCATCCGTCTCTTCATCCTTCTCTTTTTCTTTGCAACACTTGCAGCAGCAGCAGCAGCGAGTCCTGCAGAAAGTCATGCCGGCGGTAACCACTCTGTCCCAGGGTTTGAGGGAATGCAACGGTTTGGGCAAGAAGTCCCAGCTGCGGAGGAATGAGGGCAGGAAACGCGGGCAGCGATTCTGCATGATGTTCACTATGACCACAGCGATCGCAAAGACCACAACAGGCACTCCGACCCCCACCAAGACCTGCCACCCCGCAATGGAGAGGCCTAGGACTGACAGCGGGAAAAGGAGGAAGCACAGGACGAGATACAACGCCGCGAACCAGCGGTACTTGGCCGTGCGGTCGCCCAGAGCTTTGGCCATTCGGATAGGGATGCGCGTGAAGGGGATGGGATACCACAGTAGGATACCACAGATGTTGAAAAAGAAGTGACAGAGCGAAATCTGGAAGAAAATACAAATGATATAGTCACAAATCAAAACAGCAACTTAAACTAGAACTTTTTAATAGGGGTGAAACGGTGCATGTATTTGTAACGAACATTATATACTTGCCTGTAAATGTAAAACAAGTATTTCCATTTCGGATAAAGGATTAGCCTGACAGCAAGCGAGTCTACGTTTCGCAGAATTTAGTGATCCATCAAACTGTGTGACCGTATACGTACAGTATAGCATGTGCTGTAGTGACGGTAGGATTCAGGTTAGTGTTGGGATTAGGCTTATGGTGACAACAGCACCTCGTAAGGTCACGAAATTTGGTGAAAAACTGGCACGGACATGCATGTAAGGTCCTTGCACACGGAGTCAGAAATTCTCGTCTGCAATTTTCGCAAATCTCTTCCCCAAATTACAAAGCACCATAAACGGTTTGTTGTTATCGATTGAAGCATTATTGACAGTATTTTATTTAAAGATAGACACAGTTTGCTCAGCAAACTGTTTATTAAGCTTGGTTTTTTCCCACTGCTCTACTGAAAAGATACCAAACTGTGAATTCAATACCGAGGTACGTTCTGAACTGTCATTTTTGTGTGCCGTTCACCTCTCTTATTCTCCCAGCAGGGCAGTAACAAACCTGTAGTGAGTTAGCCAGTGTCTCTCCAGGACTGGCTAAAGCAGCTAGAATAGCAGTGGTTGTTGTGCCAATGTTGGAGCCCAGCGTGAGTGGATAAGCCCTCTCGATGCTAATGACACCAATACCTGAATAGGAAGAAAAAGGCGCCAAGGCTTAAGTAAATAATTTTTACCCACTTATCATGTTAACTGTCACAATATACAGCAGTGGTGGGAAGAATGATTGGTTATTCACAAATCATTTATTATGATCTTGTACTGTTTTTATAAATAGAAATCATCAACAATCAAATACGTCACAGACCAAGTCATCTTAAATGTAATCAACTTAATGATTACCAAGGCTGCACTTGATCTGAAATGCTAGGTCTTATTTTCTATGTAGGGTCAAATGCAATTGTGACCAGCCCGATCAATATGACCAGCATGAAGACCTGTAGATGTACTTGTATTGCAGTTAAAGGGTTTCTCTACTGACCGACTAGTGGAGTGATGGCTGAGGTGAAGACCGAGCTGCTCTGAACAATGAAGGTCATTCCCGCTCCAACAAGGATGGCAAGATATCCCGTGAGCCAGGCGAAGGGGAAGGGGAAATCTGGCAACAGTTAAAGCCGTATTAGAAAGGTCATGAACAATATGTTTAGTATGAAAAAAATAAAAAAGTATCAACTACTAAACTTGAAACTAAAAGGTTGAAGTTAGTGAATTTGTTACAAATCCAACCACCTTTGGACCACAAATTGTTTCCATGGACTGACTGAACTACTTGGCACTTAACCATAAAAATATTAATGTTGGATTAATTTGTAATTTTGTGACATGTTTTACCGCACTTTTTATTACAATGATTTTATGTATAATAGAGTTTTAATTGGTGTACATGTTTTCTTGGCCATTTTTATTCCTTTTATTTTATTTAACGCAGATTTAAATGCAGTTGTCATCAGCTGCTTTAGACGCTCGAGCTTTTTAAAGTCTGGATTCTGAAGAAGTGGATTCTGATTGGCTGTCAATGGTTTTATCAATCATGAGCTAAAAAAGAAAAGTGATTCCAGTGATGTCGTTCCTCTGTGTAATGACTTATGGTGGTGGTGTGGACTTCACTATTCTCTTAGAATTATAAAAATTACAAAAAATTCATATAATTAGAACATTCATAGCTAAAGTCCTTGGTGTAAAAGGGCCTTTAGAAAGCAAACCTTCATAAAAGTGATTTTGTTCATTGGCATTATAAATGGCTACCTCTTATGGGCCAAATGGGTAGGATTGATGAGCGAGGATCATATAATGACAATGGCAGAATTCAGACTGGCATACTATTCCTACTCTTTATCCCATGTAGCAGAAACATGCTTTTCCAAACTCAGTCAATGACTCTTAACTCATCCGCTAAAATAGTCAAGCTAAAAAGGCTAGATTAATTAGTCGGGTTCATCAATTGTTAGTTGTTGGGCTGTGACGGTTGCATTGGTTAAACTGTAAGTACAGTAGATTGATGTACCCGAGTGTCCTCTGATAGCAACAGCACCTGCACATACACACACCTGTGGCACTCAGACACACTCAGGCTCATATAATGTTCCTGTTCAGCTCATCAGGCAGCAGGACTGAATCACCTGTGCTGACTATCATATGACAGGATACATGCTCACACACTTACTACGCACTACACCTACAGGAATGTGCTGAGACGGAATTCTGGGAAGAATTACCAAATGCATGTTTTTATTACAGGGTCAAATATTTGCCACATGTGTCTTTGTCTTCAACTCTGTAAAAGTCACAAGAGCGCATATCACAGGTTAATATTAGCGATTAACAGCAGAGCTTATCAGCAGAAGATTAATCTCTCATGTTGACTCACCTGTGTTGAGCACCTTTTTGATGACGACCGCCACCTGACCCTTCAACATGGAGTTCAGCAGCTTGACGATCAGAATGAGGCAGGTACAGAGAGCCATCAATGACAGAGCCAACAAAATCAACCCCACTGCCAGGTCAGGAAGATTAGCGAACACAAACATGTGAGTACCTGAAGAGAGAGATGTCAGAGATTACGAAAATATAAAGCAACATTCATGAAACGGGTTGGGAAGTCATGTTGGTTTGCATTAGTTTTAGAGGATTTGGGGGCATTTATCGGCTAGAAAACCAGCAAACCACCCTAGGTTGGGTTAGTTGGTTTGTCATGCAACATTGATTAACTAAAATATTTTTACAAATATAATCACTTGTAATATGATTCAATTACTTAGCACTTTTGACCAATAGGTGGCATGGTTACCAAATTGATGTTGTGTGGTCAGTGTGAGGACACAAGGACACATACAAAGTTCGGTGTCAATATGCCAAAGTGTTGCAGAGTTACAGCCTCAGAATCAGCTTGGCACCAGGCCATCAAATTTGTTGAAGTGTTATTCAAGAACGGTTTGGTCAAACGAAAAGCTTTTAAGAACTTTTTGTCAGAATGGTCTGAAGATGATCTGTGCCAATTTTGGTGAAAATCAGACTAATGTCTAATAGTAAAAAAAAAAAGTGAGCAGACAGCAAGTTCAAGTGAATTTGGCATAATTGGTGTCATTGTGGTGTCAGTATGACAGTGACAAGGAATCTATCAAGATCAGTTTAAAGATCAATTTCAGAAATTAGATACATTTCAAACTGGCGGATATGGGATAATTGGGTATCATTCGATTCGACAAGCTGCACTGAATTAAAAGAGACCAGTTTTATGATTTGAGCAAGCAGTTCAGATGTTAGAAGCAAAAATAGCCATTTTCATATTTCTTGACCAGTAGGTGGCGCAGTGCCGAAACCCTGAATGTAGCCTCAGGTCATGCTTGTGATGACGTTTCAAGACTTGTCTCAATACGCTAAATCATTGCGAAGATATAGTCTAAATGTTGTAGACAGCTATTGGATATAGCATCCAATTGCACGTTACTTGAGAGTGGTTAGGTTTATCAAAACGCTTTTTTCATAACTTTTTTTTTTGCAAATCAGAAGAACTGTCAAGGACAAGTTCAGAAAAATTCTAAATGGCTGAAAAATGGTCATGGTGAATGCAATTGAATCGTCTTGAGCCAAGGAACCAGAAGGGAAGTTTCTTGCCCTTACAGTTCAAAAGTTATAAGCATAAAAGTGCACAATCTTAAAAGATACGGAGGGCTATTTTAAGATATTAAGTACAAATTATGCTAAAGAAATGATGGTACTACTAGTAGTTGGTTTCTTTATTTGATAGTTCAATCATTTTTTAAATCAGCCAAGAGGCTGCAAGGGTGACTGTTACAAAGGTTCAGAGAAAAATGGTGTAAAAATGTATTGAAAACAACCAAAGAAATATACCATTTATAGCTGCCTTGGTGTTTTAAGAAGGTGGTTCCTTGCAAGGGCATTAACAAATTTGGGTGTCATTGAAATCCCCAGATATAGTTTACTGAAAATGTTTTAAAAATTCTCAGTCCGGGAAGTGCTAGACTAAGGTGCTCCTTAAAGAGCCAAGCATACTCTTTCACAGTTGAAGGACTCAATGATTAAATACTCGAGTCCACTCAACCAAGTCAAGGCTGGAATTTCAACATGGTATCTAACTGCTAGCATTGATTTAAATCACCCAAATTTATACCCAGAGGAAAAGTCCTTTGTTCAGGTACGCTGGCCTCGGCTGTCATGAAGAATAGCCCCATTGAAAAGGTAGAGTAGATGGATGGGATAAGGGGAAAGGTGAAGCTAAGATCTCCCTCGGCATTTAACAGAAGCCATTGTATTCATGACTGTGAGAGTGAGTCAATGGCTTCAAGCTAAAATAAGTGAACTAAGCAAGGAAGAGAACGGGAAATGGACTGATTTTAGGCTTTAGCTGTTGATCCAGGAAGGTCCTGTGATGGTTGCTACAAGATCCACAACAAACAGAGCAGAGACACTCACATTTTTCTAAGTTGAGCGTTTCTGTTTGGTTCTCTTGAGTCCAGACCTGGCCGTCCTCAGTCCAGCAGAGAGCATCAGGGGTGCAGTTTGCAAATCCAGGGACTGATATATTCACAAGGTTCTGAAATGGACGAAGAGTACATCCTCAGAATGAAACCTCACATACGAGAGAGAATATTTAAAGCTTTTGTCCTGGCTGGCTATCTAACAAATACATACAGAACGTATTACGGTGTGGAAATATATACCAATACATATACTAATATATGCCAAGTAGTTGATTGGCCTATACTTATTACTAAAACGTGTCAATGAAAATAGTTCAAAAACTAAAAATGGTCAATTTTACACAATATGTGTGTGGTGTGTATGTTTATGCATATAGAGTGGTGCAAGTATGATGCCACTTTGTAGGTCAATCGGCAGTTCGCATCGCATCTGGTTCCCTCGACAAACTCAATAGGATTTTTCCATAGGCTTTTGGATTATCGCAAAAAACAAGCTCTGTAGTCAACAAACGTTTGACACATGTTTTGTCCATCAAGATAATAATCACAGATGAACACAACTTCTATGAATTTTGAAGCTGTGCAGCTTCAAATGCAGTCGCCTGAAGTAAAAAGCTAAAGGTAGGCCATAAACAAACTACACCACGGTCCCACAAATTCAATATCACCATAACTAAGCTTCCGACAACTCTTTCAATTCTTATCTAAAAACATTTTCCCAGACCATTTGAGTTAGAATAGTTTATAAGAGCACAATTATAAGCATAACGAGGCTGTAAAAGCGGACTGAGTTTACATGTTCAGCGTGATGACGTTTAATCTCCTCGACAGCCTGTTAGTCCCATTAGCCACTTGTTAGCAACCGCATTTTTCAAGACACGTAACAGCTTCAAACACATCACGAGTGGGGTAATACTGATGTATTTTACGTCGTAGAATAAAACGTGAAAGTGTCTTGAGCCTGTGTTCCCCACAGACCTTATTTCAGCCATTCAACCAAAACCCCATTCAAAAAACCCATTGACTTGGGGACGATGGAACCGGAAGTGTTAAAATGCTAACTCGTTTCCACGGTTTGGCCTATAAAGTGTGTCATACCTGCACGACGTAACGCAAAGACCAAAAACTGATGAACCTCAGTTTTGATGGAAATAACATCACAACATTTATTTCTAACGTCATACCTGCACCACTCCATTAGAGTATCACATTGTTAGCTTAGCAACATGCTAACACTATTACACTGCATACTGTCTGAGTAGGTACTACATTTAAATTTTTTATTTGCGACCATTAACAAAGTATGCTCTATATAGAATGAATATGGATAGTATGAATGAAATTCAGATGTACAGTACTACATCCCTCAGGAAGTTACTGTCACGTGATCTATGATGTCTGGTGCGTCGCTTCACTTCCATTCATAAATCCTCCCCCGTGGCCTCATGGGATAGTAAAGTAGTTGGTCATCCAGGGACTTTTCGAATACTTTGTATTTGGACATGCTTCTTTTGGCTAACTGTTTTTCTTTTACAGTAGGTAAGTATTTGATTTTGGATGCAGTGTTAGTCTCTGTGTTCTGTGCATTAGGACAACTTTTTGAATGACGTCGTTGTGTGCGAAGTTTCGAAACAGAGCAACAGCTCTAACAAATCTCCTAACCTTATCTCCTAACAAAATGTATCATGAATTTAGATAAAAGTCTTGCATATCTGTATTTGTATATACAAAAATAGACCCATTGTTTCACTTTTGAATTCCCATCAGTATGATAAATCCTATTTCCTCATGTTTTAACAGCCTACTCTGGTGACTGACGATAAATAGTGGGAGCGCTGGACTCAACCCATTTTCAGTTCCCTCACCGTGATTTTTTGCGTTTTACACCAGATCTTGACCAAACTTTTGTTCCGGGCCGCAGGGTCTCCAGTGGCGATGTCACGGATCACAGAGGTGTCCAGCTGGAAGAACAAGGGGAAAAAAGGTTCCCAATAAAGATACAGTAGAGAGCAAAGCAAGTTCATAGAGATCATTATATTCA
This sequence comes from Rutilus rutilus, assembly GCF_951802725.1. Lineage (NCBI taxonomy): Eukaryota > Metazoa > Chordata > Actinopteri > Cypriniformes > Leuciscidae > Rutilus > Rutilus rutilus. Next base: position 33,395,858 of record NC_140218.1, read on the forward strand.
ATTGTCTAAATACACTTTTGGGGTAAAAAAAATGAGGCGTCAGATTCTGAACCACCCGATGTATTGCAACATAAATATTGGTGTGTCCTCTTGGGAAGTTTGTATTTACAAGTTGGGAAGTCGTAATTATGCGTTCAAGTAAAGGCCCTGATATACAGTCAGTTCTGATATCTTTTTCGTTCTTCACTAAGGGGTAAAAAGATGTTCGAATACGTGAGCAGCGATATACTGTTAGCGAACATCTGATGCCGTCCACACAGCTGAGAGCGACGGTTAGATGAATTTGTAAATATATGCTATGTGCTTTCCTCTAAATAACAAAAATGACAGCAGTGAGAAAACAGCAGATAAGAAAGCATCTGATCATAGCGACGTGGATACGTTTGCAAAAGCTCTGCAATTCGGCACTATCCTGTCATGTCACGTTTATTCAAATAGAACTTTATACAATAGATTCCTTAAAATCAAGCAGCTTTACAGTATTAAACATAAAAAACAGTGTAAGTGTCTTTCAAGTAGAATAACAACTTCAGTTTCTACTATAAAAGCGACTCTCCAGTGTTAATGTTATAACTTGTAGACGTTTGACCTCGACAGATGCAACAGACAAATTAATTAATTTCACGTCAAAGAAGGCGGAGCCTCAGAGCCACACCCACCTCTTACAACATCACCACGGACCAATGGTAGTTCGAAAGCATTTACCAGCCAAAGCGAACTTTTCCAGAAAGTTGGCTTTGGCAAGCTGAAACGAACATCAAGCAAACTTTGTTTTGGCCTGATTTTTTCTCTCTCGAAATGACGTCACATCAGTTCTTTCTTCGATTCTGCTTGTAGTATGTCGGGGCCTTAAGATGGTGATGTACCCTTTCTACTAAACACAGCAAGGTTTTTTTAACTACTAAAAAAAGATTAAATGTGTATCAGATGTGTTTTTGCTTCAAGTTATTATTGAATTTATGAAGGGGCTCTTCTATCGCTAATGTACAATACTATCATATTTTGGACATGCAACTTAGCATATATAAAATAAAATAAAAACAGTCATTTTAAACACTTTAACAAATATACCGTCAATAAAGAAGCTGTTTCCATTGCGCTCGTGTTGTTTTCTCACTGACACATCCCCAACTTTGAAACTCTAGGCTCAATCTTTAGTTTCCCCACTTGTAACAATTACATTGTGGTGGCCTTCATGTGCCATAAATCATAAATACAATCTTTCTGATATGACTTGAAGTCACCATATGAACCAAGTAACTTGTTTGCCGTTAAATAATGGGACAATAACAATGACAAAACTAGATGTGACGAAAGAGTTTATGCAAAGAAGTGGCAGCAAAAGAGGCTTATATGATCAGCTGCCCGATACAGATGAAGTAACAGCTACTAGATGAACCAACAGGTCCACTTCGTAAGCACTGATGTTGACCTCACCTCAATGATGTTCTTGGTGAGGGGTTCAGTGATGACCTTTAACAGTTCCGGAGCGTCTGCACCGCTCTGAATGTTAAAGGAGTCAATCACAAGTTCGGTGAGCTTGAAGAGGAATCCTGAGGCCCACTCCAGAGGCAACAGCACCAGGACAGACAGCCAGTTAAAGAAGTCATGGACCGTAGCACCAGCAAACGCCCTGAACCACACAGAATGAATGTCAAATCCCATTTCTCGGATGTGCAACTCCATTTCCTTCAGCAAGTAACTTTCAAAGTGGCTGAAAAAGAGCCATGTCACTTCTACTTTTGCACCGCTTTATCTTAAGACAAAAATAGTGTATTAGCATACACATTAATCCAATGACCCTCAACAGATGTTATTACACTAATTTGGAGGCATGTTTAAAGGGGTCATGAAATTGATTTGTTTTATTATTTTAATATGTTCCTTGAGGTTCACTTATAAATGTTAATCATTTTTTTGCACAAAATACCAACGCATTCTCATCCTAGGGTGTCATATACTGACGCTTTTGACATTTCGTCTACATCCAACGCACATGGCACCCTTTAGCGTCAATATGAGACGCAGATAGCTTTGTTCGGTTATGGGTAGGTCTGGGGTAGGGTTAGGGTTAGACCGCTAGGAGGCGCCTTCTGGCCCATATCTATCTGCGTCTCATATTGACGCTAAAGGGTGCCATGTGCGTTGGATGTAGACGAGATGTCAAAAGCATCAGTATATGACGCCCAAGGATGAGAACGGGCTGCAAAATACATATGTGCAAAAACTATCTTTAACCCTCACTCTGATCCTCTGTCTGAAATGATCAGTTTTTAAGGTGTTGCTCCTTTAAGGCTTGTCAGCAAACGGCCATGGTTATGATTGGCTAACGTCATTGCCTAAGAAACAGTATCAGTGCCCACTCGCTATTGCACACGAGTGAGTGTTTTAAAAACCTTATCCATATAAAACCGTCGTTTACAGACAAGGCATTATGAAATCGTTTACTTGCGTTTTGTGATGCAGCTGCTGTCAGATTCAAAACAGCTGGCAACAAGTTTCTCTGCGAATTACACTGTGCCTCGATTACAAAACAAAATGCTCCGAACAAACATATAATCCTCCGATGAGATCCGGGACGTCATTAAATTAAACCATCCACTTGTTTCTGACGCTGGAATCCTTCTGAAGTCTGTACAGAAATCAGCAAATTAGCTGTTTAAACTGAACGATTCAAAATCAACAATCTTTCACTCTTCCATCTGTCCTGTTGTCGGCAGACTCAAGCGTGGAGTAAACTGAACACACGTCTGTATACTGTATCCAGTGTAGACAGCGTCAGTCATTATAATGGGTTCTATTTGCTTTTGACGCAACGTGACGCTCGCATCCGGTGTAGGAACATGTCAGCCGTTAAGAGACTGAACGCCAGTGGGCGGGGCCTAGGAGATGAAGTTTAATACATTGAACTAAAGATTTACATTTAGTCATTTAGCAGACGCTTTTGTCCAAAGCAATTTAGAACTAAATTAAGAGAGTCATCGTGAAGAGGCAAAAACAACGCAAGAAGTGCTCAAACTACGAAGTTCAGGCATTGTTCAGAGATGATGAGATGAAGTTTCATATACAAATGTATTTTCCTGTGTGACGTCACAGATCCCGCAATATCAAAACGAGGCGTTATTGGAGCTTAATTTTAAGCTCTGAAACAGGATGCAGGATGTTTTATTGGTACAAAGACCTGTTATATATAAAAAGACCAAGGCAAATTTGATTTCTCATGTCATGACCCTTTTAAAAATGACAAAAACTCACAAACAGCAATATATAGGTGATCAAATACTTTAGAGCAAAGCACTACAGAAATTTACGTGACTTTTCCAGGCCTGGACATCAGAGTTTTAAAACTTGATGAACTTTTATGTTGTCCATGACTGTGGGAACACTGTTTAACACGAACAAAAAAAAGCTATATCCACAGTTGGGAATACCTGCGAAACTCATTGCGGTCTCCTGCTTGCATCACGGCCACGATGGTGTTTGTCACAGAAGTGCCGATATTGGCACCCATGATGATTGGCACGGCTGACTTCACCTCCAACACTGAAATTTACAGAGAAAAATTATATTTACACTACCATTCAGAAGTTGAAAAATGTTTTTGAAATAAGTCTCTTATGCTCACCAAGACGGCATCTATCAATAATACATAAAAAACGAATATTGCTACAATAAAAATGACTTTTCTATTGTATTATTTTTAAAATGTCATTTATTCCTGTGATCAAAGCTGAATTCAGCATCATTACTCCAGTCTTCAGTGTCACATGATCCTCCAGAAATCATTCTAATATGCTGATTTCATGATCAGGAAACATTTATTATCATCAGTGTTGAAAAGCATAGAATAGTTCAAAAGAATAGCATTAATTTGAAATAAAAATCTTTGTAATATAATTATGGATACATTATAATATGGATACATTATAAACTTTTGATAAATGTAATGCATTGTTGTTGAATAAAAGTTTGAATTTCCTAAAATATCCCAATGATAGTGTACGACATACGCTAAGACAATTCAACTAGCAATTGAGATTAAACACTTAATGCGACAGAATCAATATGAATGCATTACAATGAACAAATGAATGTCATTTTCAAGAGTCATTTCAGGTGGAAGTGCGTTAAGGTAACGGCTGCACACTTTACAGACTGGATATCGATTTCTTTTTACTTTGAAACAATTTGTGCTACTGTTTTAACATGGAGGTGCTTATCATGTATCAGATATCTGTATAAGCACGAGTCATAAACACACACACACACACACACACACACACACACACACACTCACATCCAGATGACACCATGCTGACCACAATGGAGGACGATGTGCTTGAGCTTTGAACCAGAACAGTGACCAGAACTCCGATCACCAGCCCAGCCACCGGGTTAGACAGGACCGCATTGTCCTGGAAGATATCGCCCGCTGCCTTCCCTGCACACAGTGACAGAACCACAACACATCTATTTCTGTTCACAGATAACATGCCTCTTACACATTAACCATGTTAAACCGATGTGCGCTTTGATAAAGTGCCATTTGTTTGAAGTGCATTTTCACCTTCAACCTACAAAAGATCAAACACTTTAACACCCCCCCCCCCCCGTTTGACAAATATAGTTTCAACAGAGTAAAATATGATTAATATCCAGTGTTGGGTAAGTGCTCAAAAAGTATTTACAAGTAGTGGTAACACTGTTCCTTCATTAATGACTAACTACACAGGAACACATGAGTAACACACTATTAATATTCAAGTACCTACTATTAACTAACAAGAAACTCTGATTAACAAATTAGTAAGTAATCATGCTCAGTTGAATGTGGTAGGTCACTAGTAGCTAATCAGGAACTACACTTTTTTTTTTCACACCTCCCAGAAAACTACTATGTACAGGTTCATAATTAACATGAATAATGCATAATTTATAATAAAAGGTAACGGTAACCCACTAGTAATGACTCAAGTGTTACTATATCATAAGCACTACTTTACTACATATTTGGATCAGTATTCTAAAGTGAAAAACATGATAACTACCTAATATTGACCGAAGTAAGATTTTGAATAGTAATTCCTTCCGATGGATTTGGAAACACTTTAGTCATTACTAGTGTGTTCCCATGATCTTCACTTTACCGATCCAAATAACTAGTAGTAGAAAGATGTCGTAACACTTGAGTCAATACTATCTAAAACCTTACAAAAACCTCAAAGCTTACAATGACTTCAGTCAATATTAGGCAGTTATCAAGCTTTTCACTTTAGAATACTGATCCAAATAACTTGTAGTTCCTTTAGAAGGATGTCGTAACACTTGAGTCATTACTAATGGGTTACCATTACCTTATATTATATATTATACATGCATTATTAATTATGAACCTGTATAGTTCTTAGTCTTCAGTGTGAAAAATAGTAGTTACTCATTAGCTAATATTGAACAAACACATTCAACTTTGCACTATTACTTGCTAATTCATTAATCAGAGTTTCTTGTTAGTTAATAGTAGTTATGTTACTAGTGCGTTACTCATTTGTTCCTGAGTAGTTATTCATTAATGAAGGAACAGTTTTCTAAAGTGTTACCCAAGTAGTTACTAATTACATCAACAGAGTGATTAGATTACTGTACTAATTACTCTCTCTAAAAAATAATGCATTACTTATTACTTTCTAAATCCCATATCAACCTCGAGCAGCTGAACAATACAAGGATAGACGTGCAACTGCTCTTAATTCTTTCAAAATAAATGATATAAAATTGCATAAATGATTCTTGAACTGACCAAAGTATTTACTGTAACTTAAGGGACATTAAAAACATACATTTTAACATTAGATGTTACATTTTGATGTTAAACCCACTTGTTTTATAGAATTGTTCTATAGTCTAAACAGTATTTAATGCAATTACATCATAAGTAATTCTGATGAATAAAATAAGTAAAAAGAAAAATTAAGAGTAAAGGGATAGTAATTAAATCACAGTAATTACTTATCAATGCATTATAGCCAACACTGTTAATATCCTTTAGTACAGTTGCTTGTGTTTCAATGGTTGAATAGAGTATAGAATACTTTTATAGTTTAGTAAAGCATAGAAGAGTTCTTAAGTTAATAAATAAGACAAAAATAGTTGTACCGAGAGAAAAAAAAAAAAAGGACAACACGGAAGAGTTACACAGCATAGAAGTAAAAAAGTATTAAAGTGAAAAAAGTCAGTAAACTTCTATGGAAATGGCCACAGACTATCCTAAAAGTATTTAGATGAATAAATGATTCACATTTTAAAATACTCTAATCTGAATTAAAATGCTCAACAACAACAAAATTAAGAATTGTTACAAGACTATTTATATAAGAAAACCATTGTTTTCATTGAAGAACTTCTTTAAAAAGCAGCTTTTAAATGTTTTATAGAATGAGTTTTTTTATTCGTAATGCAATGGACCGGTCAATGGGACATAAATTAATCCTTAAAGGATGGGACTTTATGGGACATTTGCACAAAAAGAATAAATAATTTACCGTAGGCTATTTTATAAGTCGCTCCGGAGTCGCATATCAGTCAAAAAATGCGCCACGAGGAAGAAAAAAACATATATAGCCTAATTCGCACACACTTTTTTTTTTTTTTTTATTTCACAAAAAATGTTACAGACAGTTCTCCGCTACGGACGTGAGCGCTCTAAAGCGGCACTAAAAGAATGTTTTAAAACTTTCACAGAGACCTCAAACTGAAAGCACAAAGCCTGTCTTTAAATTTAATTTCGTTTTGTATTAATTGTATCTTAATTTTAATCGATGTTTCATCAACCAATTGTCTGGATTTAATAAATAAGAAGTAAATATAGGCTATTAGAAAATAGATAATCAGGACGCTGGCGAACCTGGAGCTCGTCTCATAAATGAACCGAAACTCGGCGTAGGCCTATAAGGTAGCCTATTACCTCACAGACCGAAGACATATAAGCCCCTTTCACACAGAGATTCCGGAAAATACACGGATAAAGTGACCCGGGATTTGACCCGGGTTCATTTGATTTTGGTTCATTCACACTGCCAGTGATTTGCCGGAATCAGAGAGCGCGTTCACACACAACCCGTGTATGTCCCGGAAAGACACGTGACATCGATGTGACTTGTAATGTCTCAGCAGCGTCTTCAGTTTGCTTATGAGCTGCGATTTCTCTCTCGAGAAACCACGCTTGTGCATTTATTTCTCTGATTCGATCATAAAATTGCGCATTTCGTACCGTTTCACAGCTGGCGAACGATCCCGGCTTCAGCGTCATCACTACGACACGGCATTATTACGGCTTTTGTTCACACAGCGCGCGTCCCGGGACTGAACACGGCAATGTTACTAGGTCCCCAACCCGGCATCGATCCCGGCTTTAAACCCGGGTCGTGTTTGCGTTCACACAGAAGGCGTTCCGGCAATTTGCCGGCAATTTCCCGGGTTCAATGCGCTGTGTGAAAGGGGCTATAGATAGCTTGAAATGTCTACTTTTAAGCAAAACAATTCAAAACGAAAGAAAACAGACTGCGCTGCTTATGTAATTCGTATGAAATGTGCATTTCTCTCTGGCGCTGCGAAGATCGTGAGTCGTCAACTTCATCTGTCTAGCCGACACTGACATAAAAAATAACTGTTTTATTAGTAAACAATTAAAATGTCTCCTGCTATATTTTACATATTTGCCTGTTCCTTACAAAACAATGACAGTGGGGTTTTTGACTGGGTTTTTTTTTTTTTTTGCAGCTGCGGACAAATTCTTTCGACACACACACAATATTACATTTTGTGAAAACAGGGGGTGCTGCAGCTCACGCCAGTTCTAGACACGGTGAAAGTTTCCTGATTGTGACGGATGGCCGAATTTACATGACACATTATAAATGAGCATTATAGTCTGCGATAGATACAGTGCCAAAAAGAAGAGAAGAGGATAAAAGGGGATAAAGACAGAGGTAAAGTGATGTAGTGAACGAACAGTTTATCTAATTGCATAGGAGTAAGATACTACAATTTCATGGCAGTTATTTAAACTTAATGTTAGCAGTTGTTCTGAGTTCTCCAGAGGCCCCAGACAGTGTGATTTTGTAACAATCATGTTAGTTTTAAGACGCATTTTTTATTATCAAATTTTTTTAATTAATGTTTTACTCTACAGTTGTGCAGTTTTGGGGGTACAGGGGTACTGTATACAGTACAGGCCAAAAGTTTGGAAACATTACTATGTTTAATGTTTTTGAAAGAAGTTTCTTGCTCATCAAGCCTGCATTTATTTGATCAAAAATACAGAACAAAATTTAATATTGTGATATATTATTACAATTTAAAAATAATTGGTTTTCAATTTATTATACTTTAAATTATCATTTATTTCTGTGATGCAAAGCTGAATTTTCAGGATCATTACTCCAGTCTATCACGTGAACCAAAGATCGCTGGTGTTTCTGACTGTCACAAACTACCTTGTAACCAATCAGGCCAATGTGTGATTTGTCATCCAGTGGATCTCTGAGCTGGAAAGAGTGAGTGAGCGGAGGCGGGGCTAATTTACATATTTATAGAACCGCGTATCCTAAATAAGGCAAGGGTGTCGAGTTACATTCAGGCTATTTTAAGCCATGAAGGTTTTTTTTTTTTAAGGAAAAAACGTTTAAATGTGTCAATTTGGGGGATCAAAGATGAGTTTTAATGGATGAAACTGACCACAGGGGGACATTAAATGCCAGCGCACAATGCAGACAGTGTTTACATGTAATGCGTTTCAGAATCAAATGGCATAACAAATTAGGGAGAATGAGCTAAATGTATTCCTATGTTGCAGAAAATAAATAAACATTTATCTATTCCTGGAAAATATATATTCCAGTAACAGATAAATATTTATTTCTTCATTGTTATTTATACACATACACACACACAGGTTTGGTCAGAAGAATGCCATATGTTTCAGCACCTTCTCAGTTATTGTATATGGCACGTTTCAAAAGTCTCTCACTCTGCCAAAAGACCTGTTCACTTTATATGACAGTTTAGTACAGCACAGTTTCTCTCTCGCTCAAACTTATTAAGAAAAACAAAAGTTGTAAAATTCAAAGAAGTTAAAGAAAGTTTATAGTTACCTCCTACCAGCTGGAAAGCGGAGCTGAGGATGTCCAGAGAGCAGACGAACACGTAGAGCAAACCGACCAGGAGAACGAACTTCACGATGGTCTTGAGAACGCGCAGAACTTTCCCCTTCGTGTCGAGATCTGCGGGAGAAGAACACACAGACACACACACAAAGAGTGTGAGGCGCGCGCAGGGTTCAGTTCAGTCCGGCTGCTCGTGCGCTGCTCTGCTCTGCTCTTACCGGACCACTTCTCCCCGGTGTCCCGGAGCTCGGGGAGATCCCACGGGTCCTCCTCCGACTCGGACTCGGACTCTTCTGCCGCCTTGTAAGACCGAGGTTCGGGTTCGGTTGCACTTGCATCTTTGACCGGGCGGTCTGCGTCTGTGAGAGTAAAGACATGCCGACCGCATGAGAGGAAGAAAGCAGGGAAAGGGAAAAGGGGGGGAAGGAAGTGCGCCCCGGTGTGGAAGTGGAAGTGGATTTATACGGGACACGTACCGAGTTCCGGCGGCGTGGCGAGATGAGCCTCAGCTGTCGGGGCCATTGCCTTCGGTTACAACACACATACAACACACATTATCAGCTAGGTCAAACATTCTTTCTTTCTTTCTTTCTTTCTTTCTTTCTTTCTTTCTTTCTTTCTTTCTTTTTTCTAAGTAAAGTTTTTTCTTTCTTTCTTTCTCTCTCTCTTTCTTTCTTTCTTTCTTTCTTTCTTTCTTTCTTTCTTTCTTTCTTTCTTTCTTTCATCATTTCGTTTTAAGTTAAAGTCCTTTCTTTCTAAGTAAAAGTAAAAAAGTCTTTCTTTCTGATTTATAAAGCAGTGATGAAAACAATAAACAAGAAAAAAACAAAACAATAAAATAATAATACAAAATATTTTCTATTTAGAAAATTAGTGATTACAAACAATAGACATCTTCAAGTAAATTTGTAAATATAAAGTACAAAATTAAGTCTTTTTTTAAAGCAGTGATGAAAACAATAAACAAGAAAATTAAGTGTAAAAAAGTTATTTTCTATTTAGAAAGTAGTAATTACAAACAATAAACAACTTAAAGTATATATGTAAAAAAGTAAACAAGTCTTTCTTTCTTTCTTTCTTTCTTTCTTTCTTTCTTTCTTTCTTTCTTTCTTTCTTTCTTTCTTTCTTTCTTTCTCAGTTAAACAGCAGTGATTTAGTCTTCATGATTGTCGGCTCACCTGCTGCTGGGATTGTGGTGGACGTGTTAATATCTCACAAATGCACACAGATTCATTGTGTTTACTTATATATACTGAGAAATGATCAGTCTGTCAGCAGACCATTCATACGTCAATATTCTGTCATTTCCACCACACCATTAAGCAACAGTTTATCCACTCCCCGACACTCATGATTAAAAACTTCTCTGCTGTGAGCACATGCTTGCTCTGATACACCCAGAAAAAAAAGAAAACACCAAGCATGCTTTGCGAAGCACTTAGCAAAATGATTTTAGACCGATGTTCCTACCTTGTGTGTCCTGTGAGTGTGTGGTGGATGTAAGTCCAGGATCTACCTATAGAGGAGGCGCACAGGTGTCTTATATAGCCTACACCTGCAGCAGGAGAGCCCGCGCGTCACTGCTCTAAAGTCCAGAGCGGGTGGTCCTTCACTTCACTTCACTTCACCTCACCTCACTTCACCGCACTCAGTGCATGCAGGCAAATATAGGCCATGTATCAGCGATACAACCTTGAAATAAAACACAATGTAAAATCCTGTATTTTCTCTCTGCATCAGTAAAACTTTGTAAAATATCTATTCTATTCTATTCTATTCTATTCTATTCTATTCTATTCTATTCTATTCTATTCTATTCTATTCTATTCTAGAAACGGTTAGCCCTCAGTGAGAATACGAAGAGACGACTGCCTCTTTAAATCGGTAGCTCTACATTACTATATTTGTGACCCTGGACCACAAAACCAGTCACATGGGTAATTATTATTTTTTATTTTTTATTGAGATTTATACATCGACTGAAAGCTGAATAAATAAGCTTTCCATTGATGTATGGTTTGTTAGGATGGGACAATATTTGGCCGAGATACAACTATTTGAAAATCTGGAATCTGAGGCTGTAAAAAAACAAACGAAACATTGAGAAAATCGGCTTTAAAGCTGTCCATTTATGTTCGCGATTGTGCTGCATACAGTTACAAAAATAAATGTTTTATATATTTACGGTAGGAAATGTACAAAATATCATCATGGAACATGATCTTCTTAATATCCTAACCCATACAATTTATTTCTGGCTATTGCCACAAATATATCTTTGCTACTTGTGACTGGTTTTGTGATCCAGGCAGGGTCATATTTAGTAAGTGAAAAGTAGCCTACCGATACTTAAATTGGTACCAAGTCAATACAACATTTTTATAAATTATATAATGATACCAGTCTTTCTGCAGTACAGTTCAAATTGGTACACATGTAGGCTACTGTTTGACTAACAGAAAAATGTCATATCATTACAAGTATTACTGTTAACTAGCTAAAAAACAAAACTATTAACTCGGGGCTCAAAACTATTTTTTTTTTTTTTTTACATCTGATAGTTGCCCTGACATTCACTGGCCCCGTCTAAATACATTAATAAAGTTATTGCTTTCATTGTTTTTGAAAGCCTATAACCTTAAGATACCAACATTTTAGGCAATTCTTCTCGATTCCAATTTACGATCACAGCAAAAACTAATACCAACCTAACTAACATAAGGTTCAAATATTAAAGACAAGTAAATCCAATAATAAAATAAGAACAAATAAACAAATAATAAGCAATAGCACAAATAAATACAAGACAACAAAGGTAAAATGATACAAACAGTGCTTGTGAAAACTGTATTACTGTATAAAGTAAATATAGATACCTAAAGCTACAGTTATTTAGTGAATTTAGTTATTTAGTAAAGAGCAGTGAGAGATTGTCTGTTTTGTTGTTGTTGTTGTTGTTGTTTGATTAACATTATTAACATAGGAAAGAAAAGGTTGCTGTCACTTTAAGACGTAATGCATGGATTCGTTATATTGACGCACATTCTTAAATGTTTACGTCTAGAATGTAAAGAAGGTCTTAGCATGTTTAAATTATGTTCAATGATTAACAGCTATTTTTAGCAGTATAACTTACCTGAAGTTCCCTCCCATCATGTTACATGCATATGCAGTAATGTGCAGTCAAAGGTGAGGATGAGATTGATTTATGTACATTCACCCACACCTAAACCATACACTTTTCTGTATCGCGACAGTACTTTGGACAATCTGCCATATCACAAAAAGTTGTGATTCAGATAATAATAGATCTGTGGATAGAATTATTATAATTAATGCAATTATTTTGTAATAATTCCATGAATTAGGCTGAATTGATTTGCTATTATGACGTCACTTCAAGAGACATGTAGATGGTAAGACTTAAAATCTTTTTACAGTAAACACCTAATACATACAAACAAAATAAAAAAGTAACTTAGCCTAAATTTGTGTCCACCATGAAAATACTATTATCTTCAGTTTTATTTAGAAAATGTTAATGACACCTCAATGCAGAAAACAGAATTCCACATTATACTTTTATATTATACAATAAAAAAAATTAGGTTTTCATTTGATAAAAAAAAAACTCATGAGAGACATTATGAAATAGTTGTAACTTTTATTGGAAATTCAGTGAAAATAACTGTGAAAATATAAACTCACATGTTTGAAACATGACTGGTGCAACAGTATTAATTTTCTCATTCAACATTCCATGAAGGTCAATTAAACAAGCCGTATTGAGCTAAAACAAATATAAATATAATATTATTTTTTTCTGATATTAAACAATTATGTAAGATATTTTTGCATGTTGAAATAATCTCCCTCTCTCTCTCTCTCTCGTCTGCATTGCCTATTTTATCTTTATGATATCAGATAAAAATGTCATATAAAAATGTAAACTACACATATTATACTACTCCATCAAGCTAAAAATTAAATGCAATACACACCTAAACATATCCACAGTAAACAGCGTAATTAGCTTATCTGCGGGTTCACTGAGTTTGTGTGGTTATAAGCGTTCAACTCTTAAACCCCAAGAGAGTAGATGATATAATAAATCATGATCTCACTTCAACAAGGCTTTTGCATTATAACTTCATGTATTTTTAAATGTTTGGGAAACTCCTCATTAATCTAAGTGGATATTTCTTCTGTATATTGAGGCATTCTGCATGCCACATTTCAGGCAGCTCTAAATATAAACATGAATTATTTCCATTTTATAAATTTGATTTGAAAACATTTTAATTATAATTTTTTTCCCTCATTGTAATATACACATATTCATTTCACACAAATATTGTGTGTTGTTTGCGAAGACAGGGATCACTATAACAGGGTTAGTGATCTGAACAAACAACTTACTCTGTAAGTATTAAATATTGATACTTAACCCAGTCACTATTTGCAATATGGACATGAATAATACCTCAAATATAACAGAATAGAGACAGAATACCTTGCTGACCTTGCTGATGTTTCCACTGACACTAAAACAAAATATCTCTGCCCACACAGCCATAAAAAGATAACTGTGTGTAATGGAGAATTCAACACACGATTGCCGACTGCTAGGTCCTTTTGTCACTAATTCTTGGAAATGAAAGTCATTCTGGTGTTCCGGATGGGTCTAAATCATTTATTTCTTTAGCGTCGACATACAGTATATGACTATGGATGTAGTGCTGTGTGACTGGCAATCAGAAGAGTCCAGCTTTGAGACGCTGAACATCCAATGGTTGGTCTATAAACTCATAATTGTGACCTTGAATAAAACACATAACCTTAGTTTATTCCAGGGAGTTTGTACCTGTAATACGTGTACTGTAAATCACTTGGGGTAAAGGTGTCTGTTAATTGACTACTGACTATGTATTACCTTATTAGGGTCAATCTTTAAAATGGGAGATTCCATCTTCTATAATAGTTGTAACTTTTATTGGAAATTCAGTGAAACAGAAATAACATGAAATCAGAGACATTTACATCACATAAACATCACACTGCCTTGTGTTATTATGATTACTGTGAAAATATAAACTCACATGTTTGAAAGATGACTGGTGGAAAACAAAAACTGAACATACAGTGTTATTTTTCTCATGCAAGGATTTCCATAAAGGTCAATTAAACAAGAGCCGTATTGAGCTAAAACAAATATAAATATAATATTAATCTTTTCTGATATTTAAACAATTATGTAAGATATTTTTGCATGTTGAATTAATTATGAATAGTTAAAAAACCATTACAAAAACATATAATATAGAACTATTTAAAGTTGTAGATTTATTCTTATCCACGCACATTCTCTCTCTCCCCTCTCTCTCTCTCTCTCTCTCGCTATCTCGCCTGCATTGTATCTTTATTATATCATAATAAAAATGTCATATGAAAGTAAACTACACATATTATACTACTCCATCAAGCTAAAAATTAAATGCAATACACACCGTTTGTTGTTGTCATATCCACAGTAAACAGCGTAATTAGCTTATATGCGGGTTCACTGAGTTTGTGTGGTTAAGCGTTCAATGTATTTCTTCATGTATTTTTAAATGTTTGGGAAACACCTCACTAATCTAATGCTGGGTACACATCAAAAGATTTTTGACATCTTATAAGATTTTCAAAATGTGACAGACCACAAACATGAGGACAAAAAATCCTAGATTTAAGCGTTTTGCTCCTATAGTGTGTGGTGTGCCATGATGTGACAAAGACAGCACACCACACACAAACAGATTTTCAACCTCGACTATGAACACAGGAAATCTCGCAAAATATCGTGAGACTTCAGAATAAGCATGACGGACAACATGCAGGAAGAAATTGCGATAGTGTTTGGAATGATTTTCATAGAAAATTCACGTGAAAAAACCATTGTACCTACCATTGTATATAACCTTTTATACAGAAATATATTCATTCTTTATTGTCTTTATTTATTCTTTATTGGATTTATTGTCTCTTTAGAAAAAGTTATTTAATCCCTCTATAGAACCTCACTGAACCCTTAACACTCAGCTTCTTCTTCTTTTTTTTATATATATATATATATATATTTTTTTTTAAGAATTACAATTACAGTCAGGGGGGTACAAAGAGTAAAGCCGATAAACAAACATAAAAAGACATATACATAAACTGTGACAAACTAAAAAGTTAAACAAAAATTTGAAAATGTTTACAGATTGAAACGCACTTTGCAGCTTTCTTATTTTTCAAACCCAATTGTGTTTAGGTATTGTAAAATTTCTGCACTTAAAATGAAAAACAAAGGCTTGTTTCCTCGAAATCTATACTTATGAATACTAAATCTTAACATTAAGCTTCCTGCAAGTGTGTGTGTGTGTGTGTGAGAGAATGACCGTGTCTTCCATCATCTTGCTTTCTGATTGGATATTGTTTTGTTTCACGTGATAATCTCCAGAGCGAGCGCGCGTTTGTCCTCGGGGTTCCCCCCACACATCAGGATTTCTGATCGTAAATATTAAACATGTTTAATATTTGCGATTCGCGATCGGAGCGGCTCCGACGTTCTTCCGAGCAGGTTCGGACACTCTTAACACACCTCACACCAAGGGAAAATCTGATAAAATAATCTGTGAAACCATCAAGATAGCTAGGATTGTCGGAAGGGGGGAAATCGGCCCAAAATCAGCCCGATTATCTTTTGGTGTGTACCCAGCATAAGCGGATAGTTCTTCTGTATATTGAGGCATTTTGCATGCCACATTTCAGGCAGCTCTAAATATAAACATGACCATCAACTGAATTATTTCCATTTTATAAATTTGATTTGAAAACATTTTAATTATTATTTTTCCCCTCATTGTAAGATACACATATTCATTTCATTGGCAGAAAGCGATGCATAAGGATGTAGTATAACGACGCCCAGTTCCAGGAATGCACTAATATTTTGTTGGTAGTACCAGTTTGCAACAATTATTAGTTAACACTAAGTTGTCAACACTTCTGAAAAAATAATAATGGGGAATAATGTTTGGCTCGAGGTCATGGTGCAAAGGACCCTAGGTTGCTTTTACTCTGAACCATCCCTTTAAAGCATTCCGCGAACGTCTATGTTTGCAAATCAAACAAAGATTTGTCTCAAAGAAATGGTTAATTCTCCTTTTAGAGCGTATGCCTGAAAATACGGGACAAACTGCGTTCCGTATGGCTTTCATACGGGACGCTTCATTGATGCCTTAAATATGGGAGGATTCCGTATTATACGGAACGGTTGGCAACCCTAAGTCCAAGTGGTCGAATGCATACGAAAAGCCAGTAAATACCACATATTGACCTAATACATAATCATTGTGGGACATGTTGCAAGAAAGTGGTTTATACAGAAGTACATGGGTTATGGTCAAAATCGCAGCTCATTCCCACCAGGGCCTGATGCTGTTCGTGGTGGAGGGCCGAGAGGGATGTTATGACCTCCGCAAGTGGAGACGTTGATGTAGACGGAGTCGGCTGGCTGGCGGCGGCTTCCATCTTCCTCCCGAGTTTCGGCACCAGTGTAATAAAATTCAAGTTCCAGGAAGGAAGAGGACAGGGTCGGCTTGCGGTTGCGGAGCCTGTGGGTATTTATTTATAAATGAACAAAACAACAAAACAAAGTCCAAAGTCCAATATAAACAGCGATCACGTCCTCGCGCTTCCCGCACTCGGCATTCATCCAAAACTCTTTCCTCTCCGTTAGTCAGGGGTCACTATTGGTATCTTGGCCTTAGTTATGGTTTACTTTGTCAATACTTACACCTTGTGGTCACTTTAAGAAGTACATCGCCTTTAATAATATATCAGCCATTTTGGATTTTAGAGCTCATGGTGCAGATTATAGAGGTGCATCCACGTCCATCCTTCTTGTTTTGCTCTTGAAACCGCACAATCTTTTCACTAATTGGGCTTCAGTGAAGAAAGTTTGACCCTGACAACTGTCTACGACTTTTACTAAGCCTTTGTTTAGCTCGCTGCAAAAGCAAACATAAGCTGAAGGCAGAAGAGTGAAAAGATTGACTTCACATTGAGAGCTTAACACTGGACTACATGCACTCTATCTACACAACGAACCAGAATGTCGCATTCGTCGAAACGCAGCCAAGCTTCCAAGCTGGAAACCAGGTCAGAGGCTAAATCTTCATCCACACGTCGCTCTCATAAATCTAATGCAAGCCAAGCTGAAGCACGCGCAAAGGCAGAGGCTGCACGCACAAGAGCTGAGTTTGCAAAGCACCAGATAGATATGGAGATTGAAAAGGCTAGGATTGAAGCAACGCTGAATGCTCTGAAAGAGGAGGGTGAAGCTGAAGCAGCTCTTGCAGCAGCAAGGGTGTTGGAATCTGCCGCAATTTGTTCAAATGACGAAATTGAAAGGGGTAGTTCTTTGGCCGCTGAACGCACAGAAGAATACATTAGGACACACTTTTCTCAGAAACAGAGTATGAAGAAAGAAAAAGACATTCCTGGAATCATCCAGTCTACTCCTAACGCTGTTAATGCAATAGGCATGGATGACCAAATGGAATCAGCAAATCAGCATACAAGACAGCCGAATAGCTTTCCCTCTCATGTGAGAAACCCCTGCTCACCAAGCGAACCAGTACCTCGATCCAGCGAGGTGACTGATCTTGCGGTGTTTCTTGCACGCCGTGATCTTCTCACTTGCAGCTTCAAAGTATTTGACAACAAGCCAGAGAATTACATACCCTGGAAAACAGCGTTTATGAATGCCATTGATGGTCTAAATCTAAAAGACAATGAAGAGATTGATTTGCTTACCGAGTGGCTCGAAGGTGAGTCCCTCCGACATGCTCTGAGAATAAGAGCAGTCCATGCTGAAAGGAAGAGGTTTCTTAAGGAGAACTCTATCTGCTACAAGTGCTGTGTTTCTTCAAACCACAGGGCAAAGACTGCAGGGTGACTATCCATTGCTCAGAATGCAATAGCCATGACCATGTCTCTGCTCTTCATGATGGTCCAGCTCCATGGCTCGAAAAGGGACCCGCCACACCAACAGAGGCTCAAGGTGGGGAGCAAGACGAACCAACCTCCACAGTGACCACATCCGTCTGCACAGAAATATGTGGAACAGGGTTACAAGGAAAGTCATGCTCAAAAATTTGCCTAGTCAATGTTTACCCTGATGGTTGTTCTGAGGAAAATAAGCGTATGTATGTAATGTTGGATGATCAGAGTAACCTCTCTTTAGAGAGGTCAGCCTTCTTTCGTACATTCATTGTTCAAGGTGAAGTCTTCCCTTACACGATGAGAACATGCTCAGGCACAGTTGATACTAGTGGGAGGAGAGCAAAAGACTTTGTGGTTGAATCCTTGGATGGGAAAGTATCAATGATGCTTCCAACTCTATAAAGTGTAATTCGATCCCTGATAACAGACTGGAGATTCCCACTCCTGAAGCCGCTGCTTACCACCCTCATCTTCAAGCCATTGCCTCTCAGATACCTCCACTGGATCCCGCAGCTGACATTCTCATTCTCATAGGGAGAGATCTTATCCATGCGCACAAGGTCCGCAGACAGCGCAATGGTCCTCACAATGCTCCATATGCCCAACTCCTCGACCTGGGATGGGTGATTGTAGGAGATGTGTGCCTCGGTGGAGCTCACAAACCCACAGTGAGCACTTTCAAAACTAGGGTGCTTGAGAACTGCAGGCCCAGCTTTCTCACACCTTGCAAAAACAGCATCTGTTCTAAAGAAAGGTTCACAAGTGAAGAGCACAGACTCATAAGGAGCACAAAACGATCTCATGACATTGGGAAGCATATCTTCAAACAAACCAAAGAAGACAATATGCTCGCACTATCTGGAGAAGATGAGGCTTTCCTGGATATTATGGACGAATACACCAAAGACAAAGCAAATAGTCGGGTGGCTCCACTCCCGTTTCGCTGTCCCAGAGAGCGTTTGCCCAATAATAGAGACCAGGCTGTCAGTCGTCTATTATCACTTCGTCGTTCTCTGAAAAAGAAGACGGACATGAAAGAACATTATGTGGATTTCTTGGAGACAATGTTAAAAAAAAGACATGCTGAGATTGCTCCCCCTCTCGAAGACAACAAGGAATGTTGGTACCTCCCAAGTTTTGGCATTTATCACCCTCAAAAGCCAGGGAAGATCAGGATAGTGCTTGATTCAAGTGCTCAATACAACAACATATCCTTAAATCAAGTTCTCCTTATAGGCCCAGACCTGAACAACAGCCTGATAGGTGTGATCATCCGCTTCAGATCTGACTCCTACGCTGTGATGGCAGACATTGAGCAAATGTTTCACAGCTTTCTGGTCAAAGAGGAACATCGAGATAACCTGCACTTCTTGTGGTTTAAGGATCACAACCTTGATGGAGATATCGTGGAGTACCGCATGAGGGTCCACGGTTTTGGCAATTGCCCCTGTAACCCAAATGGTTACCCTGGACCAAAATAGGACCAAATTAACAGCCACAGTTCCAAGATTTTTTTTTATATATATATTTTTTTTATATATATGTGATGCGATCTGGGAAAACCCGTCGGATGTCGCGCTGGGCCGTTTTCAGTAAATTCCAAAATAGTTTGAATGTCAGTTTTTTTGTCAAAATTTTTTTTTCATTAAATTATTATTCTATAACATCTTTTCTCTTATCTCTGAAAATATCTTGCCAAAATTCCCTTGTTTAGTGCAGAAAAACAGCGATTTATAGTGTCAAGCTGAAAATACTCTCTTTCTCTAATGCATTCTATGCGACCATTTTCTCTAACGCCCGGCAGAGGTGGAAAAAAAAACAATCGCCGTATATCCCATACACCTGTCCGTCTCAACACTACAAAGATAGTTTACCTATAAAATAAACCACATAACATGTACAGTGAATGTGTATTAGTGCCCATTTCGCGCCAATCCTGTTTAAACTATAACGTCACGCAGTTTTATAACAATCGCGAGATGGAGGACAAGCGTCCCAACGGTGAGTTAATTAAAACTGTTTTTCTCTAAATTCCGTTCCAGAAAATCATAGCGATCGGCAGACTTCAGATAAACATAACTTTTGCTACCAACAGGCTATGATAAAAATAAAAACAGATTTGGAAAGGGCTTGATACTAGCTTCCATATGATATCAAAACCTGTAATAGGTAAAATTTCACCATGTGGTGGGTTTTCCCAGATCACATCACATATATCCTTTAGATGATCAAATAAATTGTTTTGATTTTATGAAATGCAATAATTTTAACATTATATTGAATGGACTATAAGGCATACTATATATATATATATATATATATATAAAAAAAAAAACCTTACCCAATGGAAATGATGAAATCGCACTGTAGAGGTAGATAGACCAATTAGGTTGATTCAGTAATTGTAATTCCGCCCACAAGTTAGACAGAGAAGACGGAGACGATTTGGTTGAACTTGAAAAAAGATTTGTTCTGCAGAGAAACCCTGAAAAGAGAAGAATATTAGAGAAGTTATTAGTTAACCTAGATCTGAATTGTTTAGGAATATATATCGAATGAGATTTGCTGATTTGAGTGAGTTTGTAACGAGTTATAGACTGAGTGTTTGGTTTGTTTGAAGATAGATTAATAAATGTATTTTGTTTTGTGCATGATATATGTTCGTAATATCACTTGTATGATGTTAACAACTGACCTTGTGATCTGTTGAGTTGTTTAGTGAACGATATTGAATCGGAAATCATTTCAAGGTTGTCATGATTTAATGTGAGTGAATTAAGTGTGCTGCCCGGTTATGTGCAGGCCGGGTTCTTTTTTGTGCTTTTCGGACTGTGTTCGAGTTATTCACTGACGCTAAACTGCGCATTCGAGGAGAGAAAGATGGCAGGCTACCCAAAGAGCGGAATGGACTGAAATGTCTTGGATTCGCGTAGGAAAAACTGGTTGGATACATCTTTGAGTTTTCTTTCACACGTTATATTTCACAATTGAGTGGACAGAACATTTTAACGCTTGTTCACTGAATGGACAGAGCGAAAAAGAAAAAGAAAAAAAAGGACGTTATCTACTGATCCTTCCGTTTCCATAGAGACTTCCTTATTCGCAGTGTATGGACATTTATAATTGTTTTCACTGTTCATGTGATGTGTTCTGACATTGATATGTGAAATTTGAGCTAGTTGATTCTTCCATTTGAGTGAGGTATTTAACTGAACATTTCAGTGCACAGTGAGAGATTGAATGGTCTAGCATTCAGTAACTTTGAAATAATCTGTGAAATGGTTAGAAAAATAGTTCCTTGTTATAAATTAAAAGGGAAGAAAAGAAACACTAAAAATTAAGAGTATTTAAACAGGGATCTAAAGAAGTGGTTAGAACAGCACAAATATAACACGCAGGAAATAATGTTCTAAAAGGCAAATTTCCAGAATTTGAATGTGATGTGCTTTGTTTTTTAGTTGTTTCCTTTTCATTTTTTTCTCAACTTAAGGATTTTCAAAGGGTAAAATTTAAAAATGTAAAAAAAATTTTTAAATTTGAATCTGATATAAATTTGTAGTTTTTTGTGTTAGTACATTATTATTTCACGTTTTTTTTTTCTTCTCTCAACGCACATATAAACTAAATTTCCCTAAAATTCGAGTCCCTGTTTTAATCGGGTTCCCCTGTTGTATAACTGGGTCTGTCTGTCCTGAGCCTGTAACAAATTCTCCATTGAGAGCCGCCCCAAAGTGTGGAGTTTTGTTCTCAGGTCCAGGACATACTGAATTTCATTACGACTCTCCGAAGGTCCTTCCTCCCAAGTCTCCTTCAGGACGTCCAGCACCCCGCAAGGCTGACGTCCATAAAGGAGCTTTAAAGGAGGGGGAAAACCCTGTGGAGGTTTGCGGGACCTCGCGCACATCAAACAACAGGGGTTCCAACCATTTATCCAAGTTTTTGGCGTCATCGTGAACGAATTTACGAATCATGGTCTTTAACGTGCGATTAAATCGTTCGACCAGTCCGTCTGTTTGTGGGTGATAGATGCTGGTACGAACTGATTTAATGCCCAATAACTCATAAAGTTTACGTAATGTACATGACATAAACACCGTGCCCTGGTCAGTGAGGATCTCTGTCGGTATCCCCACTCGGAAGATTAAACGAAACAGTGCATCCACAACACTCTTAGCTGAGATGGTGTGGAGAGCCACTGCCTCGGGATATCGGGCTACATAGTCCACTATCACTAATGCAAACCGATGTCCACTTGCGGATCGTTCTAATGGCCCGATGAGGTCCATCGCAATTCTTTCGAAGGGGACCTGCATTAAAGGAAGCGGATGCAATGGGGCTTTTGGGGAGGCCGGCGGATTTACCAGCTGACATTCACGACAAGACGTGCACCACCTGTGGTCCCGGTTCCGTCTCTCCCATCCGCACCATTGCCTCGCTATCCTGCGCTTTCTGTACACAAGAGGCATCCGCACATAAGCCCATGATCAATTTACTAAAAGCTGGCCAATTTGTTCCCAAAATCAGCGAATGCCTGAGGTGCGGGTTAACTGCCACCTCTATCCTATCTTTTTGATCCCTAAATTGAATCACAGCTGCCATTAAGGGATTATTCACCACGTCCCCGTGCACACACCTTACCCGAACCATGCGGCTCATATCCAATGCCTCAGGTTGAATCAGGCTTTGGTGGATCGAGGTTTGGTTACAGCTGGAATCCACCAGAGCCTGATAGGTACCCCCCTTAATACTCACAGGTATTTGGTACTGGCCAGTCTGATTGTGGGCAGCCTGCTGGATGTCTGGGACCCAGATCATTGTCCCTATATTCATCATGGGACATCTATCAATGGAATGGTCCGGGTCCCCACAACACCAGCAGGCCGGCCCAGACCTCCCCGCCGCCGTAGTGACAGGAAGTGGGCCAAGGGATTGGCGTGGAAAGAGCAGGGAAAAAGGAGGAGAGGCTTCCGCTCCAGCAGAGGCGAACCCCCTGGGCTCCCCCCGGGTGTCCCCTGACTGGTCCGACGACATCCCACCTCGGCCCAGGGGTGGATCTCTGAATAGACTCGGCGGAAGGGTCCTAGGGAGCGGGATAGGTCGCTGTGAGGGGGTAGAGGGGGAAAAAACTGAAAAAGAAGAAGGGAGAGAAACATTAGGGAGGGTATCGCCGACCCTGGAGCACGCCACCAGCTGATCCTCTGCCAGATGGATGGCCGAGTCCAGCGACGTCAGATGGTGGCACTGGACCCACTCGGCCGTCTTCTTTGGGAGCCGAGCGATAAACTGCTCTAGTACCACACGATCAATGATTTTCTCGACGTCGCTTCCCTCGGCCAGTAACCACTTGCGGCAGGAGTCCCGGAGCTGTTGGGCCATCACGAAAGGTCAGCCATTGTCGCCCCGATCCAACGACCGAAATTGCTGGCGGTGTTGTTCTGGGCTCCGGCCGACCCGCTGCAAGATGGCCCTCTTGAGGTCGTCGAAGACCAGGAGGTTCTGGACCGGCAGTTGTTGGGCGGCCACCTGTGCCTCCCCGGACAACAGTGGGATGAGGCGCACCGGCCAGTGCTCCTTCGGCCATCCACCTGCCTCTGCTGCTTTTTCGAAGAGGTCCAGGAAGACCTCCGGGTCCCTATCTTGTTCATGGCCAGGTGGGGGAGCTCGACCGGTGGCGGCGTGGCTTCGGTCTAAACCTCCCGGTCCATCCAGCACCTCTTGCGGTCCTCTCGCTGGCCCTTCCAGCGGCGTTCCATGTCTCTCCTCATACCCACCAGGGCCTGATGCTGTTCGTGGTGGAGGGCCGCGAGGGATGTTATGATAGTCGGCTGGCTGGCGCCGGCTTCCATCTTACTCCCGGGTTTCGGCACCAGTGTAATAAAATTCAGGTTCCAGGAAGGAAGAGGACAGGGTCGGCTTGCGGAGGCTGTGGGTATTTATTTATAAATGAACAAAGCAACAAAACAAAGTTGCGCACACGGCGCTGCAGCAACAAAGTCCAATATAAACAGCGATCACGTCCTCGTGCTTCCCGCACTCGGCATTCATCCAAAACTCTTTCCTCTCGGTTAGTCAGCGCTCTCACTCACAGATCTCCGTGTGTCACTCTCCCTGAATGAAGTTTCCCTGTCGTTTATATGCAGTCTCTCCATGCCAATCACTGAAACAAGACATAGGTGTTTGTCATTTGCACTTGACCCACTTTCTGCGCACCTGTCTCCCGATCCTCTCTCCTGTCACAGACTTCGCTAGACCACATCCCCCTTGCCACAATGCACATGTGCATACAGACAGTGCAATCCTGCTCTTATTTACCATCTTATCTTATATTTTATTCGCTCTTTTTGTCCATAATGGAGAGCGTGTCATTAATAAATTAAAATAGATAGGCCTAGGCTATAAAACAAACAAATCGATGTAGTGAGGAATCTTCGTTTGCTTCTCCCTTCAGCATGTCAATCGGAGTATATCAGGCAGTAAAAGTGAGAGATCTTGAGGCAGGCACGACGCTAAGGCTGCGTTCACACTGCAGGGCTTTATGCTCAATTCCGATTTTTTGAAAACATTTAAAAAATTTTGCAAGGCCGTTCACATTTCCAATTAAATGCGACCTTTTGTGATCTCCTGTGTGAACGTGAAATGACCCAGAAGTGACCCGCATGCGCAAAAGAGTACTCAACGGTCAACGACGTCACTTGTTGTTTGCGGAAGTAGCTAAACTTCAACTAACTGTGATTCATTCACACACACAACACAGGAGCGCGCGCAGCGACCGTTACACAAGAGCCAGACAGCAGCCGCTGACCTATCTAATTAATATCAGCACAAATAAGTTAACATAACGTTAGTCTACTCTTATTCACATTGGATATATAATGATGGTGGCCGTGGGCTTTTATTTATTTATTTAATTAACGGGCTCGTCGAGGTCGACCCGTTCGGCAGATTTACCCGTTTATATACTGTCTATGGATTTACCTCAGTTTTCAAACCGACGACTACTTCAACGTAGACTTATGACGTTTGTCGCGTATCAATGACGTGCGGGTCGAATACATGCGACCTGGCTGTTCAGACTGAAGTCGCATTTCAAAAGATCGGATACGTATCGGATTTGGACCACATACCCAAGTGGCCTGGGTCGCATTTGAAAAGATCGGATCTGTGTCGTTCAGACTGTCATGAAAAGATCAGATACAGGTCGCATAGGGGCAAAAAAATCGTAATTGGGTCCTTTCAGCCTGCAGTGTGAACGTAGCCTAAGTTGTGGCTGTCTTGACGCTTATAGGTGTTGTGTAAAATGTTAAAGTTGCTAAGTTGTGGCTGGTGCAACGCTTATAGGTGACGTGATGCACGCTCCATTACGGACAAAAAGAGGGCATAAAATGTAAGTTAAGAGAGCAAATAAGAGCAGCATTTTACTGTCTGTTTGCACATGTGCATCAATCGGAGTGTCTGGTAGGCTACATGTAAACAGTGCGAGATGAGGCTGGCGTGACGCTATGTAGGTGTTAAGACTCGCGCTCCGGATTAACTCTTGGGAGATATCATTAGGAAGCATGTCATTAGTTTTCACTATTATGCTGATGATACTCAGCTCTATATTTCTATTTATTTCTAGCCAAAATGCAGAAACTAGAGTTTTTACACGAATCAGGAAGTATGACTATAGTAGCCCGGTTCTGCATTGGCTCCCTATCAAACATCACATACATTTTAAAATTTTGCTAATTACTTATAAAGCACTAAATGGCTTAGCTGCTCTGTACTTGAGCGAGCTCTTAACGTATTTTAGTCCTTCATGTATATTGCGATCTTTAAAATTCTGATCAGTTGATAATACCTATATCAAGAATATCAAAATCAACTGCTGGCAGTAGATTCTTCTCCTATTTAGCACTTAAATTCTGGATCAGTTTTCCTAGTCTTTTTCAGGAACCAGATACACTCTGTCAGTTTAAATCTAGACTAAAACACCTCTATTCAACCTGGCATACACATAGCACATAATAACATTTCTATAATTCACATCTGTTAAAGGATTGTTAGGCTGCATAAATTAGGTCAACCAGAACCAGGAACTCTTCCCAAAACACCCAATGTATTTGTTACATTGTACATGACCACAATGCAGCCCTGAATGTCAGCAGAGATCCTGTCAAGTAGACAATCCCCTCTGAAGGCCTCATTGACATAACAGCCATCGGGACAGAACCTCAGCAAAGACCACAAGAACCAGACAAGTCCTCTGCACAGACCTATGACCAACTTCATCTCTATACTGGTTTGATTAGTCCGATCTTCAAGCAAAAGGAACTGGATTACATTTTTGAATGCTACCGATCCGATCTGATTTCTGACTTGTTATGCAGTCTGAATAATAATCACACCGTGTTTGTTAGTTGGCCAGAGGAGAACTGGCCCCACGACTGAGCCAGATTTTGCTCGAGTGTGTGTGACGTCATCTGACAAAGACCGAAAGCACAAATACGGTAAAGTCAGCACGGAGTAGCCTTCCCCAACTTGCAGACAGCTTTTTTTCAGGAAGAAGAGTCAGTGTTGTTCCACTCAATGTCAGTGGCTTCAAACAGTTCATGAGTAGTTGGAAAAAGTCTCCCAGTTCATTTGAGTTTAATGTGAGACCCAATATTCACTATAGGGTTCAAATCTGGACTCTGACCAGGACAAAACATGAGCCTGATAAACTTGTTCTCAAGCCACATTTTGGTTGTCTTTGCAATTTGAACAAGAGCACTGTCTTGTTGAAAAATAACATCTGATCATTACTCTTTAGATAAAATTTGGGGGAAGTAAGCCATCCTGCAATATACTTGTGCACTCCAAAGCATTAAAATACTTTTTACAGTGAAGTAGCAAAATCTTTTGGCAAAAAAAAAAAAAAAAAAAAAACTACAGCTTTATTTTTAAAATACATATAAAACCAAAAAGCTACAATGACTACAACATAATCAGTTATTATTATTTCATTGGTTCTCTCTTATTTGTGCTTGTGTTCATTATTTTTTGCCAGACTGTCATACAAAGATATTATGTTGGCACAATTTAGCATGTGTCATTGTGTTACCACAAATAAAATGGTTGGGTCCAAGCACAAATACACAATATGCTTACAAAATATTTAACAGATTTTTGATATTATTTGAATAAAGGGTAAAATATGTAAATTTTCCAAGGCCGGACATCACTTTTGGCAGCTACTGTCACTTCTGTCTAGTTTATATCTTGGTTTGGTGACAGAGCTCTGACACTCCCAGTTTGTCATGTGCTTGTGTTCCTGTCTGTTGTGAGCACATGGCTTGCCATGTGTTTCTTTGTGCCATGTGCTCTCCTGTTGATTGTCTAAACCCTTCCATCTTGTTACCTGATTGATTAATTTGCCCCACAAACCCTTTACAGCATATGCTGCTTTTAACTGCAATTATGCTATCAAGTTTAGTTACTAATTAACCGATATGCATATGTGCTTCTAATGGCATATTTTCCACAGAGTCCAACACATAAGGACCATTGTTGTAGGCATGCCAGCGCTGACCTTTGGAACGTGGGGTGTGACATAAGCATCTGTGCTCAGTGCGTGATGAGCATCTGCAGACTGGCAAATGACTGCCAATACAACAGATGACAATATAAATAGATTTGATTGCAATGATTTTGACTTCATTCTGATAATTTAATCAGTGAATTATGGGGTCGAATATTTGACATGCATAATAAGACATGCATTAAGGTGGTCTGTAAGATTTTTGTTTTGTTTTCCAAAAAAAGTTCTTTCTTTTGATCAAAAATACAGTAATATTGAGAAATATTATTACAATTTAAATGAACTCTTTTCTCTGTAAATATATAGTAAAATGTAACTTATTCCTGAAACTAAACTGAATTTTCAGCATCATTACTCTAGTCTTCATTGTCACATGATCCTTCATAAATCATTTGAATATGCTGATGGAATTCTTTGATAAATAGAAAGTTCAAAAGAACAGCTTTATTTAAAAATAACATTTTATTTTGAAATATAGCAGTAAATGCCTTTACTGCCACCTTTGATCCATATAGCGCATGCTTCCTCAATACATTTTCTTAAATTCCCTGCAATGGTTATAAAAAATAAAAAATGATCACACACACACACACACACACACACACACGCACACACACACACACACACACACACACACACACACACACACACACACACACACACACACACACACACACACACACACACACATACACACACACACCCCCGCACACACTTGCTTGTTAAATGGACACCAATGGATTAATCTAGAATAACTGAATTCAGAATACACATACATCGATGTTGACAGAATGCATGCCAATTAATGTTGACAGAAGAGACTGTTATTCATTTCTATCTTGTAATCTGGGGCATGTAAGTGTTAAATATTAAACCTCAGCTGCTAAACTTTGCACTTGCTGCATAATAATGTATATTGTATAAAAATGTATAAATATATTACATTACAACAACATGAAGTATTATGGGAGTACAGTATGACAATAGATGGTCATACCATAGATATACTACGTATATTATGTATCTCTGCTTCGCGTCGTGCCTAACAACGCCCTTCAGCCGTGACTAATTCACGATACAGCATAGCCTCTCGTACCTTATTGCTTACATATACCACGTATATTATGAATCATACAAATATAAGACATTTACATTATCTAAATATTAACAAAAATGTCATGTCCACAAAACTTTAGCAAATCAAGTCACATGCTTTCTACAAGACAGTAAAGATTTAATGTTGAAGGAAAAGAGCAGTTATTGTATTGAAGTATAAATCTTAATCATAGTGAAATCATAATGATACAGTACTCTAGTCTTTATCTTCAGTGTGCTTGCTATCTTTGCCTTAGCCTCATTTAAAGCTGTGATGAATTAATTGCATGCTGTATAAAAGCCTGTAAATATCAAGAGCAGTGCTGCCAAATTGGGTGGTGTCAGGAAACAGGAGAGGAGACATGTAACGGTTCTTTATTCACAGATTGGTTGCGATCTACAGGATCGTCAAACAGGTGATTGATGTGCATAAGCAGTTCAAATGATAGTCAAACTTAACTGACAATTATTTTCTTCTTGAAGGAAGGATGAACACGATGAGGATAACTGGGTAGAAGGAACAAGTGTCTTGAAGACGATGAAGGTAAGTACATGAAGGTAAGTCGTCAGGTAAGTTCACTCCCGTGTTGAGACTGACGAGGCCGGACAATGAGTGAGTGAGAGCAGTGTGCTTATAATGGGTGCTTGATGAGGATGTGATGGGTGTGGCAGGTTAGTACTCTGGTAATTAGGAATGAGTGAGTGGAGCTGAACGACCTGGTGAATGGGCTAATAAATCTGGGAGTCAGCTTACGACAAGACAGTCGGGGTGGATGTTCCTGGTGGAGAGTCAGACCTTTTGTCCCAGATGGTAGGCGGGTGTTGTTGCTCTTCTGGCATCGAGCTGGCTCTTGTGCCTTTGAACAGCCCCCTGCAGATGGACATGAGCCTAGTCCCACATCCTCTCGCTCTCTTGAAACCAGTGATTGACTGCTGAACCCTCTGATGGCTCACCTGATCAAAGAAATAGGGGTGGTTGGTAGCCAGGTATGCACTGGAAGGGGGTGAGTCCTGTGATGTTTTGACAAAGGGAGTTCTGTGCACACTCGGCCCATGGTAGGAAGCGTTTCCAGCTGTGTTGGTGGTTGTGGCAGTATGATCGTAGGTAACGTCCAATTTCCTGAATCTTGCATTTGGTTTGGCCGTTGGTTTGGGGGTGATAGCCGGAAGATAAGCTTACAGATACTCAGAAAAGATGAAAGAAGGCTTTCCAGACGTGAGAGGTGAACTGTGAGCCTCTATCTGACACAATGTATTCTGGTAACCCGAGTTTATGAACGACGTGATGGAAAAGGGCTTTGGTGGTTTCCATGGCATTGCCTTTGAATGGGATGAGTCTACAGGCTTTGGAGAAGTGGTCGACAGCTACTAGGATGCAGGTGTTTTCTTCGGATGGAGGTAGGAAGGTGACAAAGTCTATTCCCAGGTGAGAACATGGACGGTGAGGAATGGGTAGAGGATGGAGCTTGACTTCCGGTAGATGTCACTATGTTTTGGAGATGGCACAAATGGGACATCCTCGAACCTTAGATGTCGTGGGTCATACCTGGCCACCAGAAGCGTTCACGGAGGAGCGAGAGGGTCTGCTGGTTACCTGGATGCCCTGGTCTCGGAGACAAGACGAGTCCATGAGGGTTACACACAGGTTAGACGGACCGTAATTGCTCCCCTCAGGACCTTCCGGCAGAGCAGGCTCTTCTCTGGTGGCGGCTGTGATCAGATCATTCAGAGACCACTGGATCGGGCACACGAAGAAGGCTGGAGGGAGAATGGTTTCAGGAGATGGTTTGGGTAAGTCTGGAGAATGAGGGTGGGAAAGTGCATCCGCTATGATTCTCTTGTCTCCTGGATGGTAGGTGATTTTGAAGTTTTAATGTGTGAAGAATGAAGCTGGGGACAGTTTTCGGCAGAAGAAAGCACATGGATAAAGTTGGGCTTATTCCCACTGCTGCCGCAAGAGCTCCGCACCTACACCATTGGAGGATGCATCCACTTCCACAACGAAGGGTAGGTTGGGATTGGGTGTTCTTGGAAGTCAGTGATCTCTTAGTTTTTGAATGACCTGCGCAACGTGATGGTGGTGTTCAGCCAGGTTATGGGAGTAGATCAGGATATCAATGATGAGGATTATGACAAATCTTTGGAGCATGTCTCGGAATACCTCATTCATGAAGCTTTGGGAGTCTGAAGGCGAGTTAGCTAGCCCGTACGACATGACCCAGTATTCATAGTCCCCAGAGGGTGTGATCAAGGCTGTTTTCCACTTGTCGCCCTTTCGAATACAGATCAAGTTGTAGGCACTGCGCAGGTCCAGCTTAGAGAAGATGCGAGCACCTCTCAGTTGTTCCAGGGTGGTTGGGACCAAGGAAAGAGGATAACGGTATTTGACAGTTTGGTTGTTGAGAGCTCTGTAAGCGATGCATGGCCTCAAGGATCGAAAGAGGGTAGATTCTACATTTGGGCAGTGTGGCATCAGGAACCAGCTCGATGGCGCAGTCCCATGACCGATGGGCTGGAAGCTTTGTAGCCAGCTGTTTACTGAACATCTCCTGGAACGCCCTGTATTCTTCTGGCACCTTCACGGTGGACTGCACTTCTGGACTTTCAACGGTGGTGGAGTGAAGATCGACAGTGGATTCTGGAGTTTGAGATGAAGGGTCTTCCTAAGGAAGATGCATACAATGATTGGAAGAGAACTAACTCCATTACATTTACATGATCTTTAGAAACGCAGTATAAGTAGAACGCTGAGGATATGCCGTTGTCACTCAGTTTGGGTAAAGTGGAATGACTCAACCCGCATAGGTTTGCTAGGTGGTGCTGCTGAAGAGGCTGGTGGTGGAAATGTAGAGGATTTCAGCGGTGATGAGTTAAGTTTGCATGCTGAAATGTGTTGAGCAACATGAATAGATTGGTGAATCAGATTTTCTAGTCCCATGGTTTCATCGTAGATCGCCATTTGAAGCCTTAAATTTGTGGAAAGAACTTAGCGAAAAGCAGTTATTAATGCTGCTTCGTTCCACCCACTTGCAGTCGCTTGGGTACGTAATTGAAAAGCATAATCGCCCACTGATGATTTACCTTGATGGAGGTGATAAAGTTGATCGTGGACTAAAAACTTCCTTAAAGCTGTTGGTTTCTTGGTTCCAGATGGAGGTTGCCCACTGGAGAGCGGGTCCAGACAAGAGAGATATTATGTTGTCGATCTTAGCTTTTTCAGTGAGAAGATTATTGCAATATTGAATAGCCACTTTTCCACTGTTGGGCCAGTGCGAGCCAGGGCTTTCAACAGGCTGGGCTGGGCCCATAGCCTCGAACCTGTAGCACCAAGGCCAAAACAATGTGCGTTTCCGCTGTCAGGCCAGAAGCTCTGTAGCGCTTCACTAAAACCCACCCGTAACACGCCTCTCTGGAACAATTTCACACAAAAAATATGACCAGAGGACTCAACAATATGTGTTTAGCACTCTCTCCAGTGACAGTCCCAATACAGTTATATTTTCAGTCAGAGAAACAGAGGAAGCTCCCCAAAAAAACTTGCTTTATTTTATGACATATGCAAAGCTAAATATGGATATCAGACAGTCTTTTGCATCACATACACATTTTTTCTGCCTTATCTGGTGACCAGAATCCACATCGGATCTCAAACAGATGTTATTTCAAACACTCGCTGCTGTCTGAAAGTGAGTTTTGAGCTAAAATGATTTTAAAAGTCTTCAATGCTGATGTTAGCTGATATATGAAATCATCCAAGGTGCTGCTGTCTCCCAACTCAGGTAAACTCTGTCTTTGTTTGTAACCCCTCCTCAAGCCCGAGCTGACCCACATTGGACTAAGGTATTCGGTGGGCCAAAAAACCCTGGCCGTTGGCCCAGAAGATGCACCGACGAGGCCCAATCAAGCCCCGGAAGTGACAGTGGAAATGCGACTGGCCCTGGCACGCACTAGCACGCCTGCTTTTGGCCTGACTACGGAAACGTGGCTAATGAATGAGTGTGAGGAGTGTGCTTGATGAGGATGTGACACGTGTGGTGGGTTAGTACTCTGTTGATTGGAAATGAGTGGGTGGAGCTAAAGGATCTGGTGCTGATGAATCCGTGACAGATGGTTATATAGAGACCGGATGTCCAACTTTTTTGAATATCCTTATATATACTACCGTTCAAAAGTTTGGTGTCAGTAAGATTATTATTATTATTTTTTAAAGAAATTAATAGTCTTATTCAGCAAGGACACATTAACATTGATCAAAAGTGACTGTAAAGACATTTATATTGTTACAAAAGATTTATATTTTAAATAAAAGCTGTTCTTTTGAACTTTCTATTCATCCAAGAATCCTAAAAAAGAAGCGGCACAACTATTTTAAACATTGCTAATAATCAGAAATGTTTCTTGAGCATCAAATCATTATATTAGAATGATTTCTGAAGGATCATGTGACACTGAAGACTGGAGTAAAAAAAAAAAAAAAAAAAAAAAATCAAGCTTTGATCACAGGAACAAATTAAAACATATCACAATAGAAAACAGACTCTCAACTTTTATTACTACTCAATATACTGTATGATGCTTTTGACAGAGGAACTAGGGAAAGAGGACAAATAATTGCTTATAGAGAATGTTAACTGCTAAGGGGACGAACTGAAGGTTTCAAGCAGGCCTTACATGTTAATGTTTGATTTTAACTGATAAGCATGGAGATATTGCAAGTTATCTGAGGCACTGAAATTGCAAGGCTGATGATAACTACTGAGAACAGGTAGCAACATCTTTCCATTACACTCTTGGTAGAAGACTGATTAGATACTTTGTTCCTTTTATCTCCCTTCTCTCTCTCTCTCTCTCTCTCTCTCTCTCTCTCTCTCTCTCTCTCTCTCTCTCTCTCTCTCTCTCTCATATGTGTCAAGTTTAATCTACTATGGCAACGTTGCTATTTACGTGCTTGCAACATTGTAACAATGCAGAATTGTAAGACGCGACGACTGTAGCAACGTTGTTACAAGACATTCAGCAACTGCGAGAACTACAGCAAAAAACTCACTTTTTTTTTTTTTTAATGCTAGATATCCCCCATTTAGCATGTTATGTTTTGAGGTTAATTTTTAATTAGTCAGATGTTAGGTCACTGTGTTTACAATGTTAAAAGAGGAGAAAATGTAAGCAAACTTAGCAAAACAAAAAGGGAAAATGACCCTGCCTATTTAACTCTCTTGGCATCTGATGTAGAAAAGCTCTTTAGTTTAAAGAGAATGTTGATTTTAAACTAAACTAAGATCACTCAACACAAATTTGATATAATAATGTGCATAATTGATGAATTTTAACCACAATATCTATTTGAATGGTTTTAACATGTTAAACACGTGAATATGGAGTGGTGTGTCAACCATCTCAACTCATACTCTTTTCATGAATAATGACAGACAGACGGCCTCATTTACTGCAGGCTTACAAATCTTGTATAAAAAATATTGTGTTTCCATTAACTAACATTTTTACATTTTAAATATATTTTTCTAGATAAAACCTCTAAGATCGAGGGCACAAGGCATTTATCACGAATATACCACAAACCTCCGTGTACACTGTATATTATGGATATGATTATGTCTTCTAAAGAGCATCTCTCTGTGACCACTAGAGGGCACTCTATGACAGACAGAACAATCTTGCAGGAGCTCTTAAAGGGATAGTTCACACAAACAATATTCTTCCATTGTTTACTCCACGTTTCAAACGTGTACTATGACTTTCTTTCTTCTGTAGAACACAAAAGGTGATGTTAGGTAGAATTAGAGGCGTGCAGGCATTATTCACTTTGTTTTACTGAATGGAAAAAGATGCAACGAAAATGAATGGTGCCTGCAACTCATGGATCTTAAAGAAAAGGTAAAGCTTATCATTCGCCATCAAAGTTGACTATTAGTAGACCATTTGACATTTGATTCCTCCCCCAAAACACTGTGATTTCAAAACATTGCTCTCTTTATTCCTGAGCATCCTGATCAATGGTGGAGAAATGAGCAGAACAGAAGATGGAGAACAGACAAGCAATCCAGGTATTTCATACAGGTAAGTCCAACACAAGAGTCTGAACGAGACCAGACTAAAGTCTTGATCAAATGGTCAGTCCAAATCCGATTTTTGTTCATATACAATTGGAATTCAATCATATTTAGCAAGTGTGAATCACAAAACTGAGACCGAATAAAGCCGCAAGTGCAGCCTCCTCCTTCTCCTTGTAGTCCAGAGGCACGGCTACACATTGTCATTGTAGTAAGACAACATTGCAAACACCTCCATGTTGTTTTTGATGAATTCCTACCAATGCAACGTCATTGTCATAAAAACCAGTGCAGATAATCCAGAAAATTAAAGCCATGGGACACTCTAATTGGATTTGAACAGTTGCAAACACAACACACAGTGTGAACAGTCAATCATTTAGATCAGAATCTAGTCGATACACAAATAATCGGATTTGGACTGACAGTGTGAATGTAATCAAAGAGTGAGTGTGGGGTATAAACAAAGCCACTTGAAGGCCTTAGCTCGAAATGAAATTCAATGACGTCAAGGATGTAATGTGATTGGTTATCAAGGCACACGGGATCCAAGTTAGCCGTTACTCTTTCTCCAATGGTAGAGCCATAGACCCTCACATCTCCCGATAATAAGACCATGACTGCGTCCGAAATCGCATACTCTCTTACTTATTTTGAATTTGAATTACTTAACGACCGCAAAAAACGACTTACTATATATTATGAATGTGTGTAGTTTGAATGTAATCTGGATGGACGTACTACATCCGCAGTGTTGTCATTATCATGTGATCTACTAGCTTCAGTTGCATCGTTTCACTGTCATTCATCAATCCTCTCCAGTGGCCTCAACATTGCACACAACATCATCATATGCACACTTCAGAATCTCACCGGAAGAAGAAGAGAGCTTGGTGTAACCATGACAGTAACATATAAAAAGAAAATATTTCATTTTATCGTAAGGCTTTTAACAGTGTAAAATATTTAAATGTAAATCGCATGATTTTGGGGGCGGGATTATCTGTTTGCCCAAACAAAGGCAGGTGGTGGAGAAGGTGCGTTCACGCATCTTGGAATTACTGTAATAACGAAAATTTCCAACTTTGTAAAAGCGTTCACATCCCTGTAGAACTCGTAATTACAACTTTTAAACACAGATTTTTCGGAGAGGTTGTGACCACCTGGTTAATTTTGCCATCAATAGTGTTGCAATAGAAATGCACGATTCTGATTCCGAGAACGTCACGGGTTGTTATCTCGTAATTATGGTAATAATTAATTAATAATTAATAATTAAACATGGCGTTAACGCAGCATTTGTTTAAGAAGCCTGTTTGAAAATATTAATGCTGGTATGCTATTCTGCATGCTATGCTAACTCCGTATCTGAGTACACTAATGTGTGTGGGTTTGAGTTCATTCATAGCTCATGTAACAGAGCAGGACTGTGTTCTAAACTCGAGAATTCCCAACTTGGGATCAAACTTGCTCCTCATAAATCACACCAAACACAAACACCAAACACAAAGACCCTTCATCACATATTAGCACACATCAGCTGAGGTCAATGCGGTTCACTGTCAGTGGTCTGAGATGTGTTTTAAAGGAAACTTGAAAAGATTGATCCTGTTTGTTGTGTGAAGAAAGCTTCTTTCCCATGAGCCACACTAACACTTAACCCCCGCATACACACAGCGGTCTCCTCTCCCCTGATTGAACAGAGGTTTCCACCGTTCCGCTGCTTCAACAAACACAGATCTTACCACACAGACCTTCCACGGTTCACCCGTGCAGGAATACTGTTCTGACAGTAATCGCCACACACACACACACACACACACACACACACACACACACACACACACACACACACACACACACACACACACACACACAAACTTGTCATCTCAAGGCAGTGCAAAAAACAAATAAATGTAGAGAGAGTGGGGGACATGGGAATTCATATTTTTCCATGTCAGGACTTCATTTTGATCTTGCCTCAGTGGTGAGTTAGTGGTAGCAATTTTCAGTCAAGGTTACCCATCAACACTAATTTATCACCTCGTGCTGGTTTATTCAAGCTCTCTCTCTCTCTCTTTAAATTTTCACCGCTCTCTCTCTCTCTCTCTCTCTCACACACACAGCTATGGAAGTACAGCCCTCATTGTGAATAATCTTAGATGGCTCAATAATCGATATCTCCTTACCCTGGCCTTATCATCCCAGCACGCACACACTCAAACTCAGTAACAAAGGTGTGTAAGACTTTCTTGTTTTTCATCTTCCATCTTCTTCTTCTGGTTTGGAGTCTATGGATGCCCAGAGAACCATGTGTGAAGAGTTGTGATAATTGGTTCACTGACTGGAAAAGGACATGCATGTAAGGGGTTGTTTACACGACACTGTTTTCAACTAAAAACGGAAAACATATTTCTTTACATAGTGACATCGCCAACTACTGGCCTGGCAGCATAATACAGTGTTTTTTAGTGATTTTCGTGGATCTGTGTGAACGTGGATTGTTTTGACAACGTTGTTGACAAGAGGTTGTGGTCTGGTTTTACATTCAGGGCTTAGATTAAGCCAGGATTAGGCCTTAGTTCAATCAGGACATTTAAAGGTATAGCGGAGGATTTTCTTTTTCCGGGTGGGTAGTGTAAACTATTGGTCCACCTAAGTGTCAATCATTCTGGTGATATGTTTACGTAAGGCCGTCGTACGTGCTCATCCCTTAGTTTTCGCTTTCTGCGCATGCGCACTTTCAGGTGTTTATATGTGTGGTGAGCTAGAGCTAAGCCATTCATTGAAGCTCGCCGTTTCACCGGGTCGTTTGAAAATGTCTGAGGGTCGCAAGAGAAAAAGTTTGTACGAACTGTATGAGAAGAAGAGAAAGGCCTCAGAAGAGAGAAACAAGATCAGAGTGTTTTTGGGAGATTGTTTCACACGATGGCGTGCGCTGAAAACACAGGTTAGGCTTCCCACTGATGCCTCAGTCGCGAAGTTTCTACTCGACAGGTAAGTTTGGCATGCTATTTGGAGAAAAAGTGCAAATCTTCTTTTGGAAAGTAATCTTGTATGAGCGATGCCGACAGCAACTTGTAAACAGAGCGTGCACGAGGAGAACCTCGCACACGTTTAATAGGCGTTCCCTCTCGGGAGCAGGTAGAGTGTTGCGCATGTGCATTTTTTCAAAAAGTGGAGAGGGCGGTTCTTATCTAAAATTCGGAAAGATCCTCCGCTATACCTTTAAGTAACTTTAATAAATGTTCCTTAAAAAAACAAACATTACTGGACATCTTGAGACATCTAGCTTTCTGTTAAAACAGATCAAACATGCATTTTAGTCTGAGTCTTGCAACATTGACTGATTGAACTTATGGTTGGTAAGCACCACCCCTTTGGTTTGCTGAAAGTGCCACCTACTGGTTAAAAGTTGTAAATTAAGGTTAAATCTACTTGTAACCTTTGGCAAAACCATTTATACTTTTTTATTTTTATTCTTTGTGTCATGTTTATTGAGTTGTACACCATGTTTCTAATTTGTTCAGGCTTTTATTTACTTTTAGCAACATTTTAAATCACATAGTGTGAAACATTTTATACATAACACGTAATGTGGTACATTTAAAAAATTCATACCACTTATGCCCAAATATATTATACTATTTTTTTTTTTCCGTTAGCATCTATTCAGTTGGCTTAGTACATGGTACTTGGCATTGGCTTCACAACAAAGTAATCAATCACAAATAATTACAGAACATCTGTATGTGCTGTGACGATGCAGGTGGGGAAGATGAAGGAGAGTGGAAATGGAAATATTTATCAGCAGTTTAAAAAAAATCTAAATTAGATAATTAAATCCACTTATAACAATCATCGGCATAACCAATGTCCGGCGATTCTTGGAGACGGGATCAGAGGGCTAGTGTTGCTGCTCGAGCTCCAAGGAGCAGAAGCACCGTGCTGCTAAGAAGACGACGCAGGACCTTAGGGAGGTCATTACTAAAAAGCGCTCTGAGAGAACAGCTGACTAGTAAATGTGATACCATCCTTCCTCCCCCCACCCATAACTCCTCCTCCAAGGATTTATTTTGGGGTGCATAAGGGCCTTTGAGCATTGACATCTGCTTCTGTCTTGGAATAATGATGAAGTGTGTGTCGCTAGTATATAACGACCCACGATATGATCGCTCCATGGATAGTCCTAGAAAGTTAGCGTTCCTGAGGGTAACTGCTTATGACTGATTGTGGTGAAAGGATGCGATCTCATGTTAATTCTGTTAACTTCATTTTGTACTGCTCCAGTAGTGAAAGCATTGTCAGTGGTCACGGTAGTTCTTACTGCCTTCTTTTATCAGTACTGGGGACATCTGGAGTCAATTTTATATCCTTCCAGTACACTTAGCTATCGTGAGTCCTGTCACCAATGGAGATTGAGCAGGCCTTTTATTGCACCAGTCCTACCAACCAGAGTAGAATTGGTTGGTGCAGATTTCTGTCAGCAAACTGATGTCTGGTCACGACAAGTTTTCCTGTGGTCACCAGGACCAGCTGTTCTGCCCAGTCCCCTGAGGTGTTTCTTCTTGAGCATTCCCTCGAGGAAGGAGCTCCCCTTTTCATAAGGCAGCGACTGCAATGCTAATGAAAAAGCATCTCCCCCAAAATACTATAGGGTCTGAATAAGACTAGGCCCTCTTGCGGCTTAAGGGTTGATGAGGTTGGAGCTGTTATTATTCTCCACCTATTTTGCTCTTTTCCTAACATATGTTTGGTTAGCTTCCCTTTGCAAGGGTGCAGGGGTGCTATTGAGGTTGTGGCCTGTAATACTGGTTTTAGAAGCTAACATTTTGCATGCTCCCTTTAAGAACTGCTATAGTTCTGATAGGATAAAGTAAGGAGGTTAGGTTCGTAATGTATTATCTTTCCTCCCTCATCATCTATTCTCTAAGAAAACTGTGATGCTCTCCTGTGGTAATATTAAGGCAATTTTACGAAAAATCCTAGAGGCATCCTCATTGGGAGCCTAGGTAATGTCAGTTTCGCGCACACTACAATATGCCCTGCTTTCATTTACAATCTACGGCTAATGTAGTGTATCTGCCTCCCTTTAAGAAAAGAGCAAGATGAAGGGGACGGGGGCACTTAATTCTCCCCAAGTCTTATTTGTCTCCCCCTTAATTAACATGGGACTTAAATAGGGGCATTGCTCTTGGGAAGCACTCTACTGGAGAGTAATCACCAAGAGCAGTGGTTCTCAACTCCAGTCCTCAGGACCCGCTGCTCTGCACATTTTGTATGTCTCTCTTATCTGACACACTCAGTTCAGCTCATGGAGTCTCTCCTAATGAGCTGATGATCTGATTCAGGTGTGTTAAATAAGGGAGACATACAAAATGTGCAGAGCAGTGGGTCCCGAGGACTGGAGTTGAGAACCACTGACCAAGAGCATACATTGGGATATAATGCTTTGGATTTAGATGGGGTTGAGTTGTTCTCCCCCACTTTGGGGTCCTTATGTAAGAGTCTGAGCTCCCCTGTAGTTCCTGTGGGGCCAAGCCAGAGCAATACGCTACACAATGTTGTGCTATGCTCTGCTTCACCTCCCTTTCTTTTTGCAAAATAAGGGGGAATGTAGACTTCCCCTCAGAGGAGTGGTAGCCATTCTTGAGATGGGAACTTGACTGTGGCGTTGAAACGAATGGAGGAAGTACAAAAATTAAGTTAACTGAATTAACATACTGCATCCCTCCTTGCTATCCATCATATAATCCAGGTTGAGTGCCTTGATCCACGGCATGGTTCAGTTGTTCTCCCCCAGTTATTCTGGGGTCTTGAAGTAGAACCTGAGCTTTCCTGTGGTTGCCTTGGGGTTTAAGCCTGTGTGAGAAGAGCAGTGGGCATGCTGTTTATGATTCTCCTAACTTTCTTCGTAGGAGAGTAAGGACTGGGCTCCCCTTTGGAAGGTGTAGCTGGAAGGCTAACTGCTAAGGCTTTAGCTCTTCGCAGACTCCCTTTCTCATTCTGCTCTTAAAAACATCCCTTAGGGTAGAGTAAGATGACGGAACCAAGTTAATAAACGTTAATTTCCCTCTCCAATTAATGTTGGAGTTTGAAGTAGGGATATCACTCCTCTCTGGAAGGATATTCTTTTTGGTCTGTCCTTGTTATCATGCTGCTAGCGGTAGCGGACCTTAGATAGAATGTCTTCAAACGATGATTTGCGATTCAACAAATCACATGGTCTGAGCTGTTCTCCACCAGTCAAATTGGGGTCTTGAAGTAGGACGTAAGCTCTCCAGCGGTTCCCTTGGGGTTTTAGTGTCTGGGTGACAAGAGTGGCGAGTATACTAAGTGCCTTGCTCTCATTTCCTCAGGCTCCCCTTTGTAAGGGCAGCAGCAGTGAAGGTTGTAGCCTCTGGGCAGGGAATGAGCTGCTCTCCCCAAGTTATGTTGTGGTCTTTAATTAGGATCTAGCTCCCTTGCTTCCTTCTTGGGTTCTTGAGTCTGGGTAATGAGGAGGAAGCACAATGCTCATGCACTGCTCTCATGTCCCTTCTGATTAGGAGTAAGGTTTAGGCTCCCCCTTAGAGGAGCAGCAATAACAATAGTCGGGAGTACAATTACTAAGAGTTGAGCACTTGGTATGTTCCCTGTTTTTGTTGCTGCACTGAAGATATCCTTCATGGTAGAGCAGGATGAACGGAATTATTTCAGGTACTCACAAATTCCCTTGATTACGTTTGATCTCTCCTCAACTATCTTGCGTCTTGGAGAAGGGCCTTATGCTCCCCTATCATGAATGTCTTTGGTTGACCTATGCTTGGAGAGCCAGGCAAGTAAGGGTACTCTGCCTGGTAGTCTCCCTTCTTGCCAGGGCAGCACTGTAATCAAACAAGTGCATAAGTCTCTCAGTGGTTTCCAGGGTGAGCACTCTCCCCTTTAATTGCAGAAAAAAACAAGCATTTGTAACAGTCACAAACCTGTTAACATGTTTTTTTTTTTTTATGTTGTAATTGTACCCACCATGAGGAGGCAACATAGAGCTATACTCTCATGTATAAAAAAGGTGTAGGGAGAGAAGAAGTTAGATTTGTATTGGAACGGAGGGAGTATGCATGGCTTATGGCTCCAAACAATCACTTGTCCTGATTGAGAAACCTTGAGTTTTATGCCCAATCTGAAGTAAGCAATGTTTATTTTCTTTGTATTGATTGAATGTTTCTGGTTAATTTATGTATAGATATTTTCTGATGTGATTTATTTCATTTGTAGAAGGACTCTGCATTCAGTGGGATTTATCATTAGATTCATATGCCTGTTTTTAACCTGTTTAGAGGCTATGAGCTATGATTTCACCTGCTGTGGATCCTTGAACTGGATTATGCCACAACTGGGATTCAAATATATTTTAGTTTGTTTGGATCTATATTTACACTAAAGAGTACAGCTTGATCTGGGAGAACTTTTGGATTGCACCATTGGACATTGGCTTTCACAGACATTGATTTCTACACTGTTTGGACTGAACATTCATCATCATTATCATTGTCTTCATAATCATTGTCAGATAAAAACAGATAAGCTTTTGACTTCTATGCTGCTGGTTATTATTTGGGAAATCTGTATGTTGTGTTTTTGTATTGTTTATTAAGGGGTTTAAAAGATAAAAAGATGTAAATGAATGAGAAAGCATTTATTTGTTTTGTTTATAGATCAAAGGTTTTTGGCAATGCTTGCAATATATAGAGCTAACTTACCTTATTGATTGTTCTGTTGTGCCTTAAACAAAATTTAGTTCGTGGTTCCCTCCCTATAAAACAGATTTATAACCAACGCTTTTGTGAGATCAAGGAAATGGTTATACATTCAAGCATGTGAATAGCAGTTGGTGCTTTCCTTTTATAATACGGCACCAAACGCCAATTTCCCTAAATCATTCTTCTTCAGACTGTCTGAACAAGCCCAACATACAAGTTCCTCACCATAGAAAAGCACCTCTTCAGTGGACACAAGCTGCTATTGAGAACATGCCGCTCCACTGCCGTGTTTAGGAGAGATGTACAAGAAGCTGATTTTTCAATGATTCAATGACATTACAAAGTAAAAGTTTTGAAAGGTGTTTTTCATTGCACGTCAAGGAAAAATCGTTCCGTTTTTATAATTTTTAGTGAAATTATTTAATAATCAAATAATTGGGGGGATTTGGAGGGAGTTAAAGGTTCAAAGTGGGGTGTGACCAGAAAAGTTGGAGTACCACTGCTTTTGGAGCATTTAAATTAAGGAAATAACATTTTCTCACTATTGGTCAGGTTAATGTATGCCCACTATGGTCTGCATTTTCACAGCCTAGTGAGGCATGGCGGAGTGGGCACTAGCACTATGACACGATAGTCCATCACACTACATTTATAATGGTCAACATAAAACCTGACTTGTCCTCCTTTTCTAATTAATCCGATCACCCTACATGATAAAAGCCAACCAGATTAGAACTGATGATTGTCAGGGGAGGCCAACCTAATACACCACACACCCAGGAGGAAAATTAGCTGACAAGAATAAACAAGTATCACTAAATGGCTGAACTTTGATCTCCATGAATTTTAAAGAGAGAATGTCATTGCAGTTTGTTTATCAGATCATAAAGTATGACTCATAGTGGTCAAGTGAGATTACAGGCAATGATGATGATGATGAAGGTGGCTGTGTGGTTTGCCCTCTTCTCCATTCATCACTCTGCTACTGGTGGGCTGAACACACACAAACACACACACACACACACACACACACACACACACACACACACACACACACACACACACACACACACACACACACACACACACACACACACACACACACACACACACACACACACACACACACACACTTACTGTAAATCCTGCCAGACCACAAGGTGCATATTACAAACACACCAGTAAATTATATCATATAGTACAGTATATGTCATGATGATTTCTAAAACTATTTCAGAAAACTTCATAATTACATTCTGCTATGACTTACCAGCTCAGCATGTGTGTGTACGGATGAGATATACAGCTGAATTAAAGTTTCTAATAAGAACCAAAAGGGTTTTGCAATCTAATGTCATAGCAGAAGTTTTTTTGTTTCGCAAATAACTTGGGTCGAAAAGTGTTTATTTTTATGATAAATTAAATATTAGAAATGTATTATACAAACGTATTATATTTCTGACAGATTCTTTTTTCACTTCGACGCAGCACTAAAAACTGGTGTGGTTCAACTTCACTTAATGAGGTTTGAGTTTATTTAAATGTGAGCAACATTTTTTGCAAAACAGCTTTCTCACCCTTGAATTGACCAAGTAGAAACCCATCTGTGTACCTAGAAAAGTAATTCTAAAAAGAAGCTATAGAGTAACAGCAAAAACTTTTTTAAATTTCCCAAAACTCACATCCTTATCTCATTAGTAATAATCATACATGATGTATACAGATATATTTTTGTATGTGTAT
The DNA here is from genome assembly GCF_951802725.1 of Rutilus rutilus. Lineage (NCBI taxonomy): Eukaryota > Metazoa > Chordata > Actinopteri > Cypriniformes > Leuciscidae > Rutilus > Rutilus rutilus. Next base: position 33,440,265 of record NC_140218.1, read on the forward strand.
ATTGCTGAAATGTAATGTTTTCACATCATGTGAAATGTTAAAGTATTTACATTTGTGCAGCTTAAGAAATATAATGAAATAAAAATGTAAAAAAAAAAAAACTTGTTCTTGTAAAAAAAAAAAAAAAACTGTTATTTTAAATGTTATTCTTTGTTTTTTTTTTGTGAAAAAAAAGTTTTTTTTTTTTTTTTAATCTTTTCTGTAATTAACTATGGAAGCTTGTTTCCGCCACAAAAAATAAATAAAAATAATGATAATTGCGACTTTTTATCTCACAATTGCGAGTTTACATCTCGCAATTCTGACTTTATTTCTCAGAATTGCGAGATACAAAGTCAGAATTGCGTGAAATAAAGTCGCAATTGCGTGTTATAAAGTAAGAATTGCGAGATATAAAGTCAGAATTGCGTGAAATAAAGTCAGAATTGCGTGAAATATAGTCAGAATTGCGTGTTATAAAGTCAGAATTGCGAGATATAAAGTCGCAATTGCGTGTTATAAAGTCAGAATTCTGACTTTTTTTCTCGCAATTGCGACTTTATATCACGCAATTCTGACTTTATAACACGCAATTGCGAGTTTATATCTCGCAATTCTGACATATTTTCTCAGAATTGTGAGATATAAAGTCCAATTAAGGGAAAAAAAAAGACGGACTTTTTTTTTCTTTTTTTTTCTCAGAATAGTTTATCTCACAATTCTGACTTTATAACACGCAATTGCGACTTTATATCATGCAATTCTGACTTTATATCTCCCAATTGCGTATTATAAAGTCAGAATTGCGTGATATAAAGTCACAATTAAAAAGTCAGAATTCTGACTTTATAAGACGCAATTGCGACTTTATTTCACGCAATTCTGACTTTATAAGACGCAATTCTGACTTTATATCTCGCAATTCTGACTTTATAACACGCAATTGCGACTTTATTTCACTCAATTCTGACTTTATATCTCAAAATTCTGAGAAATAAATTCAGAATTGCGAGATGTAAACTCGCAATTGTGAGATAAAAAGTCGCAATTATCTCTTAAAATGTTTTATTCTGTGGTGGAAACAAGCTTCCATAATTAACAGCTTAACACTGTTAATTTTTAAGAAAAGTGAACAAACAAAATAATGAGTTAACTTCGCAATTGGTTCCGGTGACACTCAGAGGAATATCTGTGCATGTATATAAAGAGTCTATTCAAGTCTCATCAAATGTTTCAGCCAGTAAAACCAATATAAAACTAAATGTAATTGAAAAATAAGACTCTATAGTTTGTATTGTTCAATTTGAGTTTTGGTGTTTGTCAACTTGGCGTTTTTTTTCTCTCACAGCATGCGATAGTTTTAATAACTGAACTCAATCACTAATGGCCTGTTAAATGATATTAATGATGCAGCTGACTGAAATCCTGTGGTATGGTGCTTTACTGCTTTGGTACTTGAGCCGAACATCAATCGATAAGAAGTGTTTTAGAAACAGGACAGACTGTTCCCTCTACGAGAGTGAAAGACTGAGAAAAAAGGATTGCGAGAGACGGATGCAGTTGTCGGGATCCATTTATCGTAGTGCAGTGAGCTCTCAGCAGTGTGACCACATCCCTAAACACTGTCTGGCTCAAACTCAAGAGCAACAATCCTGTAGGAACGTTCCTCCATTGCCTCTGCTAAACCTGGAGAAGATTCTTTACGCCTTGCTCCTTCCCCTCTCCGCTCTAATGTTATCTTTCCCTGCGAGGCCAAATTATGATCCTCCCGAGAAACCAGTGCGTTCTCATAAATCGCTTAGCTAAAGAGCCACAGCAAATCGCTGTTTGGCTGAGGGACTACACAGCTCTGTTTGTTTTTCTACTGTGTTAGCCTCATTCTCCACGGCAGATAATTTGTGAACTGATTTATGCAGCAGACATGTGCACTAGGGTTGTATAAGTGTGTAGTGGTGATTTCCTCACAGGATGTTGCTCTGTCTTTTCTCTGAGTAGAAACTGTTACTCTAAGACATATCCCACCAGGTGGCCTATCAGTACTTTCCAAAAGCCACCGTTCCCAACATATTACTTCACATAGTTGAGCATGCAAGAGTGTATGTGTTTAAGATATCAGCACACACTCTTTACTGTAAAAGCCAAAAAAGTTCTGCATCCAACAAAATTTTATTCATTATTAAAGTTTAAATGTATCTAATCAAGTTCAGTATTATATTATATACTGAATTTGAGCTAGTGCAATTTTTGTGAAATTTGTATAGACATGTTTATGTAAAGAAATTTATGGACAGAAAACTATTTCAATGCTTTTGCGTTCACTTGCAAAAATTGGGCACTCCCTAGAGAAATTTTTTGTTCACTTGCAAAGGCATTGAAATATAGATTTTCCTTCCACCTCATACTATTGCCATCACCAGTCTCACTCAAAATGGAAAACTGATGGTGGAAATAAAATGGGATGGGAGTAGAGTTACCAAAAAGTACCGACTTCGGTACCAAGTCGGTAAAGTAACTTTAAAATTGTGACGCTTTGAGCAGAATCGTAAACACCTCTGATTGCCCATTGTATTCACGTGCTCATTGGATATGTCTATGTGACAGACACGGTGCAAGTGGTTTCAGGCCTCGGAGAGGGATTTATTAAAGTAAATAAACATAAAATGTCCAAAAATGGGGGAAATAAAGAGTTAAAACAAAAGGGGATCTGGTGTCCTCGTCGTGCCAGGGAATCGTGAAGGATGGGTAGTGAAGAGATGGGATGGGTCCAGGTAAGGGGATGGTGGCCGGCGGTCGCACGCGCTTCTCTCTCTGGTCTGAGGCGGGAGGGGCGGCGGCTTCAGCATCGCGGCTTGTCCTCTTTATCCATGACAACTTGAGGAGAATAGCGGCCCGGCATCCTAGCCTGTCTGCGGCATCACGCATGGTTCTCTGTTCGGACCGTGGATCCCGCATCTCACAACTCCGTCGGCGCAGGAATCCCTCTGCGCTCCCTTTCTGGACCCACAAGGACACAGGGAAGAGACCGGTCTCCCGAGGAGAGGCGCGCTCAGCATTTAACAGCGGCGGTGATGAGGCTTCATATTCTTCAGGTGTGCCTCATCACAAACCACCAATTCTCCTCTTCAGCGCCCCTCCTCTCCAATCCCACCCACCCCAGTCGGGAAACTGGCGAACGGTGGCGAGTTAAGGGACGGGGTGGCGCTGATTACTAGGGAGAGGAAGTCGATCCATCACATGTGTTAAGACAAAAGAATGGAAAGCAGTGTGAACCTCCTTGCCTTTGTTACACCTGAGGACAGGAAAAAGGAAAAAATATCTGCTCTGCATCGGGCACTGCTGCCGCCAAGGCAGCACTGCGACTTTGTCCGTGGGGGTCGCTGGTTGAACTGGCAGAGGAATTTGGGAAGGGGGTGTCACTTTCCCAGTCTCCTCTTGCCAGTTCAGGCAATCTGCTGAATTCATAAGCCCGCTCTGCGGCATCTTCTGATCCGACAGAGAGCATCACTGACTCCACTCCTTCTGTCAGCCCTACGTACAGGGAGTTGCTTGATGTAATGGCCCCTACCCCTCTCCTGTAAGCCTTCTGTTTTTTTCTGGACCTTCACACTGAGGTGGTAGCCTGGGTGCCAGCCCGAACCCCGCCCACAACATTTTTTGGTCGGGAAGTTCGGTCTGGACTCGCTCCGTTGAGAAGCTATTATGCCCGAACAAAAATTGTTCGGATCAATCAAATTGTCAGGGCGGGCTTTATACGATGATGGACAGATGAGCAACGGTAACGTAATCACCCACGTCACCAAAGAGCGCTTGATTTGAATTAGTTTACAACAGAGACGACTGCTGCTGGAGAATTGAGATTTCACGAGTTCACATTTACAAATAAGTCAGATAGAATAAATGCGTATATAAGATTTCACACAAATAAGTCGATAGAATAAATGCGTATATGACGTGCTGTCCGAGGAGAGGGCTGTGGGCTCGGTAGCCATACTCCCCCGTATTCCTGGTTGTGAGAGAACAAGACAAGAGTGAGGATTCGGGGTGGTGGAGGGATGCTGAAAAACTGTCAAGGAGTGTTAGGTAAGTTGACAGAGTGAATATGCTTATTCATGCTGATAGATAGGGTAACGTTAGACATGGTATTGTTTGATGACAAGTTGATATTGGATTGAGTACGTGCTCCTCCCGAACTTTGTTTATGAAACATCATGTGTAGATTCCGCCATCGCGTCTGTTATAGAAGATATCCACAGCGCATTCATTTTAAAAGAGGAACAGAGAGCCGCAACATTTTGTTGGTTGAAAATATGAATGAAGAACATGCGTCATTTACTCCGTTGCTCTGATTGGTTGTAGGTCTATCCAATTGAGTGCAGAGGTTTTTTTTTTCCTGGTTTGGTTGAGACACGCCCCATAATCAAATCTCTATGGAGCAGTATCAGACTCACATTCTGACTAGAATCTGAGTATGACGACGTCAGGCTACTGAGGTGGCAAAGTCCTGGAAGAACACATACTCATATTCAAATGTGGAGAAATGGGCTAGCCAAGATGTCTATCTCTCAGTGAGCGAGGTATCCCCACTGAGGACTTCGGTCTTGCCGTCGAAGTCGTGCCAGACCACCTCACGGCTTGTGGGCAAGGCGAATACAGCAGCGAGTCAGGCTGGTGGTGCCCATGATTGTCTCCTGAGGCGGTCGCCAAACTGCGCCGCACCACAGACTTAGCTCTCCTGGCCGCCAAGCAGACATCCATGTGCAATAGTGGAAAGCTGTTACTAACCGCCACAACAGGAAGAAGAAGAGTTGATCTACGCACTAACCCAAAGCTAAATTTTTTTCCAAATAAATCTGTCATTAATTGGGAAAATAGCAAAAGCATTTGTGTCCGACATAAAGTAAGTCTTACAAGTTGGAACAACATGAGGGTGAATAAATGATGGCAATTTTCATTATTGGGTGAGCTATTCCTTTAATGTATTTTTAATGCACTTTTTCCTTTTAAAAAGAAACACACTGGTTAAAGTTTCTACATTAACCACAGATGCTTGTCTTAAAAGGGGAAAGCAAACCTGAAACATGTCAACACCAGCAAGCCATCCATCTATAACCTCCAGACATTTTCTATTTTCCACCCTCAGGTGACCCTCAGCAGCACTTAGTAAATCACCTTTCCCAAAGAGAGCAGCGTTGAGCTGTCCTGTCAGGCACTGGACTCTCAGACAGACACATTTCCTGTCCTTCTAAGCCGTCCAGAGAGCTGAATGTATCTGTTCCTGCTCTCAACGATGGTGGGAAATCCAACAGAAGCAGCCCAGCTAATGCAACTACACTGTAAAACACTATGTAAAAACTAAAATAATATATATTCATTTAGAACTCCATTGTGTTTAATCAGTAATAATTTCCATTCATTTTATTTGCTAGCAGAGCTGTTTTAAGGGGCAATATAAGTACAGCTAAGGGACATGATATTCTCAGTAGTTGTTAAGCCATTGTTAATGTGTTCAGTTTCTGTTGTTAGGTGGTGTCTATGATATTTTGATATATTAGGCTTTTAAGTTAAAAGAACCAAATGCATTTTGATAAAGTGCACATTGATTTGACTAGCCTAAAAACAGGTGATTTTAGTTAAGAAGCAAAATGTATGATTCCATTGTTTTTACATTTTATATCTGATTTGATATTATTGAAACTGTAATCTTGAAAAATACAGGTAGTTAAAAAAACTGCAGATTTGTTATTTATTTTCTGGGATTTAGATGTCTGTTGAATGAACTGATTTACTTTAAAGGGACCCCCAGTCCTTCCCCCTGTCATCTCTCTATCTCACCTCTGTCTCTGTGTTTGCAACTTCATTCTCTCCATCGGGAATCTAATTATATTGAGCTGATGAGGTCTGGCATCTGAGATACAGCAGGAGGAGAGAGAGAGATTTTTGACAGTATGTCTCAGTGTGTGTTCTGTCTCATTTTGGTGGACTGTGAATCAAACACTCTTGGCTCTTGCCAGTAGCCGTCTCTCTGAGTTTGAACTCTCAATTTCAATCTGTGTGAATGAGAGCCGGGGTGGGAAAGTCAGGATCAGTCTATGCAGATCAACATCCTGAGACAAGCTTCGTTTCTCCTCAGCCGGTCTGGAGCCTGGAAGTTATTACCAATAATTACTGCCCCAGATGTTGGACACATCTGTCAATAAGTTCATTAGATGGCTTTGAGGAAATCCCTGCAGAATGATGGGCCAGTAAACACGTAATAAAGACATGTCTGTGCATCCATTCATTCACCTGTCCATCTGTCTGTCCATTCAAATATTAATCCATCCATCTATCCATTGATCTGTTAAAATTTCCATCTATCTATCTGGCCGTCCATTCAAACATCCATGCCCATCAACACATCCGTCCATACTTGTCGTCCACTCATATTTAACTCCATTAATCTGTTCATTCATCCATTTATCCATCCATTCATCCATCCATCTGTTCATCCGTACATCCATCTATCGATCCAACAATCTGTTCATTCATACATCCATCAATCCATCCATTAAACATCCAATCAGAACAACTTCAATTTCCAAAAGTGTTTTTGGGCACTTAATGTAAGATGACATTATAATAAAGCCGTTTTAATTCTTGACAGGTGGGTTGGTCTTTTGTGATTAAAGAAACGGAGGATGAAATGTGAAAAGAGAGAGACCAGACCCAGGCAACCCAGATGAACATGTAATTGAAGGATTACTTTATCTGGTCCTTTGACTCCCACCCCCCAAAACCAAACAGACCAGTCAGAACCAGACCAAAGGTCACAACAGTCCCACCTGGTGAGCCACAGGCACTGGCGCTAACTCAAATACTAGTATAATCACTTTATCTGGCTTGCCCATGTTTTCCTCCACATTGTAATTGGAGCAGAGTGTGTTTTGCTATCATGTGTCTCTTTCTGATTGGACGCCTGTGGTGAGGTCACTGCCGCTGATCCCTCTGTAAAAATGAACTTGGGAAGAGAGTGAGACGGGGAAACTGAGACTCATAGAGCTGTCCGTCACTGCTGTCTGAGTGCAGGAAATGAGGAAAAAAGAAAAAAGGAGGAATTCATAACATGGGCATCATCCTCTCGTAGGCTAATTGGCGGCGCTACATGAGGGACATTTGAATCCAAATAAATAAAAAGTGTCCCCAAGGCATTTCAAAGAGTGTTTAACCCACATATACTAACCTTAAAGAGTACTCATCCTCTCACTTTGCCTCCTAGGTTCCTTTTCTATAGCCGTGTTTTGGTCTGAGATTTGCGCTGAGATTATAATTTAGAAAGAAAGGAGACGTGTTTCCTCTAAAAAATACAAGTAGTATAACGTTTCATTAAAATGTTTGTTTTTAGGTAGTTTGATAGTTTTTATGATCTGGAATAGAACATTTTTATGAGGGTATTTGTAAGTTTGGGTAGTGACGTCATCGTTCCTAGAACTTTTCTGGTTAGTTGTCAAACTCATTAGAAACAACAGGAGACGTTTCATATAGCAGTAAAATTAAAGGATCTCCGCAAATGAAATGCGGAAGAAAAAACTAAGATATCGTGGCCACAAAATTAAGAATTCGCTCCCACAAGCTATTAATTTGTTCAAATTAATAAGTCGGGGGGACGAAATCTTAATTTATGGCCACGATATCTTGTAATATTCTTCTGTGACTGGATGCCTGGAGCTAATAAAAAATAGTTGCGCTGACAGTGTTACGAGGTTCATTAAGTGAAGTGTTGATTAAGTAATGTTCAGTAGTGAACATTAAAGGTGAACTAAGTAACTTTTTTACCTTAACTGAACAGCTTCGGAGTCATTGGAATGGTTATATTACTTATTTCGGGTTGAATGGTGGTCGTTTCGCACCCCCCTGGTGCCCGTGAGCGGAAAATCCGCACTTGCAACTTTGAGCCGGCGAGCCGCGTCAGGAAGTCAAGTCAAGTATATTTGTATAGCGCTTTTCACAATACAGATTGTATCAAAGCAGCTTCACAGTATTAAATTAAAATAATACAACAAGGTTTGTTTCTAGTGGAATTTATTGATATCCCCAGAATATCCCCAACTGAGCAAGCCAAAGGCAACAGTGGCAAGGAACCAAAAAACTCCATCAAGTGATCTAATGGTGTCCTAAAACTCCATCAGGTGACCCAATGGAGAAAAAAAAAACCTTGGGAGAACCCAGGCTCAGTCGGGGGCCAGTTCTCCTCTGGCGTTTATTAACTAGAGGCCGGATTGTAGTTTGAACTGTAAGATTAAAAATATTATATGAATGCCTGGCTGAAGAGATGCGACTTTAATCTAGTTTTAAACTGGGAGAGCGAGTCTGAGCAACGAACAGTATCAGGAAGACTATTCCAGAGTTTTGGAGCTAAATGTGAAAATGCTCTCCCTCCTTTGGTGGTTCTGGATATCCTAGGTATGACCAAAAGCCTTGAATTTAGTGATCTTAAAGAGCGCGATGGATTATAGGGCGATAGAAGATCCGTTAAATAGACTGGAGCTAAGCCGTTTAGGGCTTTATAAGTCAGTAGCAATACTTTGTAATTAATACGGAACTTTATAGGTAACCAATGCAGTGATGATAAAATCGGTGTTATATGATCATATTTTCTTGATCTAGTAAGAACTCTAGCGGCGGCATTCTGGACTAACTGTAGCTTGTAAATTGAGGATTGAAGTAATTGAAGTATCGCGTGATATCAGGTCTCGCGATGTAAACAATTGCTTTACGGCCAAAAGAAATCTGCTAAAATGCTGTCATTATTGCGCTCCCTCACGCTGTTCGAACCCGAATGAAGAAGACGTTTTAAAGAATGTCCCATCTGCTTTGATGTCGTTGATCTACTAGCCTCTGGTGTCTGAGAATCACCAACAAGTTTTTACAACAGTGTTGTCAAATATCTATTCCGAAGCTGTGGGGGAGCTCTAGAGAGAAACCTGCGAGCAAAAAGCGAGAATACAGCGAAGAAATCCCGAAACTACTGAGCCCCGCTTTAAGTGAAAGCAGCCGCTCATCTTGCTCTGGTATCAGCTGTTTTGGTATCACCCCACCTCCTCAACTCCACCAACATAATTTAGGCATCTTGCTACTATACTCAGCATCTAATCATTAGTAGTCCCACTGGGGGGTATATCTAAGCTCGAGGTGAAGCTGCTTCCTCGAGCTCCTCCACTGCGGACAGCAAGCCAAATACGTTTAACCTTATTAGCTTAAAGATTACATGGGCAAAGGAACTCGTAAATTATGATGGGAGTGAATGAATAGTCCTACGCTTTTATCGGCTCTCTTGTGTAGACGTGCTCGGTGTGTGCAAGATAATCTGTAATGGATAATGGATAAGTCACCTATGGTAAATGTTTGATTTGTTGTCTTTGAGAAAAACTGATTCCCTCTTTAAAGAAATGATAATGGTAGAAATGCCTCAGGACACAGTGCTGTTGTAGTTCCTTAGTTGTTGTTTACATCCTTCTAATGGTCAACAACACATCTGGTCGGACACTTGCAGACTGTTTAGTCACGCAAGTTGAAATGTTTCAACACACCCGAAATGGATCTGAAAGAAAAATAGAAATGAATCACATCCAGTATATGGTACATTGTTTGTGCAATGCTTAGATCCACAGAAGACGAAGATGATTATAAAAGAACATAACATTTATTATGAATAACAAGCCAAACGAATAACTCAGAATAACAAGCCAAACGAAACAGTGCGCTAGTGCACAGACAACAACTGACAAATGAATAGGACAAAGGGAGGAACTTAAATACACCGTGATAATAAACTAAAAACGAACAGCTGTGAAGAATGATGTTAGTGTCCATAGTGACAGATTGTGTCGGGAAACTAGAACAAAGGGATCACGTGACATGAATGAAAACAAAACAAACTGAATGTGATTGTGACAGTTTGCAGTAAGCAGTGAAAAGGCAGCTTAAAAGAATAACTAGTCAACCTTTCCAGCTGTTAGATGACTAAGCGACTAGTCAACCGCTGTGACCTACTGTAATTGAAACTCATGATTCCTTTATTTAGACTAATGTTTGACAGGATTTTGGAAAAAAAATCACACATCTGCTTTGTCTTTTGTGGTAATTCAATCCTTTTTCCAATCTCTGAGTAGATGTATAAACACATTTTTTACCATCACAACACTAGTTTCAGTTGAAGTAGCTTAAAGTACACACTTTGGATGTCTCCCTCATGATGCTTCCATTTTAGACCTGCGTCCAAATTTCCTACTTCCCAAATATATAGTAGCCTAGCCAATATCAGTACCCATACACAAAAGAATTATATTTGAAATATATTTTCTGGATATGTTTTGGAATATATGCAAATATTTGAAATTGGCCCAATAAATATATTTCATACTTATATTTCATATATTTTTGTTATATTTCAGAATATATTTCAATGTATTTGGAATATATGCCACATATATTTTTGACACTTTTGGGGACCCGTACAGAAAAAAATACATTGAAATATATTCTGAAATATAACAAAAATATATGAAATATAAGTATGAAATATATTTATTGGGCCAATTTCAAATATTTGCATATATTCCAAAACATATCCAGAAAATATATTTCTTTTGTGTATGGGTAGGTGAAAAGAGCAGTATTCATAATATAGGTGAAAAGTATCTGGATGTGCGGATCCAAAGATGGACACTTAACTATCGCATGAGGCCACAGGAGAGGAGTTGTGAATGGCAGTGAAGTGATGTACCTGGTGCCATAAGTCACAAGACAATGACAATATGATGTCTGAATGTCATTCATACTATATAACATACCCGTCCTTCGGATGAGACGTTAAACCGAGGTCCTGACTCTCTGTGGTCATTAAAAATCCCAGGATGTCCTTCGTAAAAGAGTAGGGGTGTAACCCCGGCATCCTGGCCAAATTTGCCCCTTGGCCTCTGTCCATCATGGCCTCCTAATCATCCCCATACACTGATTGGCTTCATCACTGTCTCCTCTCCACCAGTAAGCTGGTGTGTGGTGGGCGTTCTGGTGCAATATGGCTGCCGTCGCATCATCCAGGTGATGCTGCACATTGGTGGTGGTTAAGGAGATTCCCCCTTCTATGTAAAGCGCTTTGAGGTCTCAGAAAAAGCGCTATATAAATGTAATGAATTATTATTATTATTATTATACTTTTGTAAAGGATGCAAAATAAGTTTATCAAATGTATACACACTCAGACAGTATGCCATTTCAGACCCTGCACTCTACTAATGAGCTGATGAGTTGAATCAGGTGTGTTTGAAATGTGTACTGGTTTGCCTCCAGCAACATGGTTGGGAAGCACAGATGTAAGCTACAGAAAAAGTCAGTGAGCAAATCTTTTTTTGGTGTGTGTGTGTGTGTGTGTGTGTGTGAACCAATTAACAACAACAACAAAAAAAACCTCAAAAGGGTCACTCGTATGAACCAAGTCCACTAATTTTCTTCACCAGAAACTTGAACCCTTTCCTTTTCGGTCTTTGATGCTGGTTTCTATATCAACATATCTCCATAATTACGTATTTTCATTTTAATCTCTCTCTACATCTGTTTCAGCCTCTCTCTCTTCATTTCTTTCTGGCCGGTCTTTGACACTCATCCTCACCCCTTTGCTCAACCTAAACGAGGAGCTTTGTGGGGTAATTGGCGCCATTTGGTCACCTTGAAACTCCTGTGGTGTCACATTAAGGCTTAATATACAACTACCCCTCACCACCTCCTCTTTCCTTTCTATTTCACCTTTTTCTTTAAAGACACCCCCCACCATCCCACCCTGCTGGTCTGAAACTCTTCAGTCCCTCAGTTCAGCGGAGTCCAAACCAAAACCGTGTCTGACAAATTAAGAAGGTTTTCTCCGCTTCTCTGGCTTACATCACAGGACTACAAACATTATTTAAGAACCGAATCCCTGCAAACCCACTGCTGATTATCTCTGCTTTTTAAACTCATATATCAGACCTACGTTTGGCCTCCAAAGACAAGAACTTTAAAACGTCACTTTTAACTTCAAAATGTGTGTGTCAGAGTCTAGCGGGAGAAAAAGACGGAAAATCTTTTCAAACCTCTCAGACATGGTGGTGTGTTTTCTCTCGTTCCCCTGTATGTTGACATCTTTGTATGTTGACATTTTTATACCTAAGATAAAATGATACTTTATTGAACCCTGACCATAAAATTAGGCATCACAGAAGTCAGAATAATAGAGAGAGACATAGGAACAAACTGAGAACGGTAAAAAAAATGTAACTGGTAAAAAAAGATAGATTATTAAGGTTAGTTTTCCTATCAACTGGTAGTATATGGTGCTAGCAACACAATGATCACTGTTTCAATTCCCAGAGATTGTTCATTCTGATAAAACAGTGTAACTTGAATAGCTGAGGAAAGTACAGCTTAAATTCTTGTTGATTTTGATAGAGACATCTTGTAATAAATGCAATTATTGTCAAATGTTATTGCATTATTGCAAATTAAACCCCAACAGGTTGATTGGGATGAATGGGTTTATTTTGTGATTATGACCAACTGACTGTCCTGTACATTATGCTACTCATTACTACTCACCAAGTATATAATTAAGTAAACATAAAATATTGATATCTTGTAAGATGAAAGAGACCTAGAGAGCCCAAAACTACTTTAACCTCAACCCTCCTAGAGTCAGTGTATTGATAAACTATCTAGCTTTAAAAACTAAACTACTCACTTTTAGAAATCTGAAAAGTCATCTTAGAAAAAAAAATTAAGTAAAGGAGAAATATTAATATGACTTCGGGTCAGCAAAACTTTTGCTTTGGATGGATTCCATTATCAACATGAAGTTTGAGTCATAGTGTGTCCAAAGATCAGATATATCAAAGCTCTTTTCAATAATAATAATAAAAAACATGCCTCTTTATTCTCCATTCTGTTCTTTATAAAATGTGTCAATTTCAACCACCAAGCACCATTGTTAGGGTAGGCCATAAGTTTAACCTGTCTTGAGGTTTTATCATGGTCATCTGCTAACCCTAATCTCATGGCAAACGTGATGTTGCTCATAGTTATTTAAGTCGTGAATCAGTACTTGAACTTTAGATGTGTGAGCTACATAGGACTGTTTTGCTGAATGTTGATATGCATATATACTATATATTTCAATTTTTTTTTTTTTTTGATGGTTGTTTTCATTTAAAAATAGAACGACACAACCTAACTATTGTTTTAGCAAAATGATAGTATATTCGTTGAGTAGGTAAACTTTAAATGGAAACTTTGTAAACATCCATTTTAGGTGCTCAAAATGATTATAGTTACACAGCCGTAGAGTTTAAAGTTTGAGTCGAGTGATGCTGGCCTGTTTTGAATTTAGCATGGACCTTCACGCAGCTGCTCAGGGCACCTGGCTCATGTAAAGTTATATTGAAACAAACAGGCTTATCATATGGTGGCTCTGACTTCAAAACCGCAACCTGGTAATAAGCCTAAATGCTAACTCGCAAATAGCTAATTATCAACCAATCAACTGTCAGGGTTAAGCTCAGGGTTAAGGTCTGAGGTTTGAAGAGAAACCTACTGAACGTACAGACTGGAATATCATTTGACATTAAGAGCATGGAGGGCTTTTTTTATGGAGTAGAGGGGAAAAGTGCTCCTGGACAGAAAGTAGCTGTAGGAACACATGTAAGTGGAGCGAGAGGAAGGAAAATAGACTTTTACTTTTCCCAAAAGTAAAGGTGAGTGTTAGCCTGTACAAAATTCATCACCATGATGTAAGTGGGTGCTAAGGTGTAAGCTGTAGATGCCAGGGTGTTTCATGGTGTTGTATTTTTAGAATGCTATGTAGTTGCTAGGGAGTTTTGGATGGTTGCTTGGGATTTGCTAGTTGGGATGCTAGGTTGTTCTTAAGATGTGTCCCAAATGATGCACTATATGTAAGCGAAAAGGTACGAGAGGCTGTGCTGGATCGTTGTGCAACCCCTTCAGCCGTGACTTATTCACAATACAGCACTAGCCTCGAGTATCTTATTGCTTTTATAAAATGGTTGCCGCACAATACAAATATTAAAGCTGATAAATATGTCTAAGCAACTTTCATGAGGTAAAATCACAAAAAGCCTAAGTTACATACATTATTTCACCATTAGATGGTGGCAAAAACTGTCGTTATGAGTGAGTCAGTCAGTAGTGAAGACTTTTACATTCAAAGGAGGTACACTCGCTTACTCGATCTCTCACAATACTCTACTCTATAAGCTTCAATGAACAACATCAATGAGAATATAATATAGCCTATGTTTATGTTGCTAAGATGGTTGCTAGGGGTGTTGTGTATAGAATCGTTGGGAGAAGCGGTCATAACGTTGTTTTATAGTGAATAAAACACAGCTATTGACCAATCAGAATCAAGGATTGGAACTAACCATTTTATAATATGCACTTGTACACTATGTACTCAACCGTGTAGTGTATAAACTTTATAAGGTTATTTTATCATTCAGCATCGGATTCTGAAGCCCCTCCACTATGTAATTAAACCTGCGACAGTTGAGTGCATGAAGTGTCCAACATTCCACACTTAGTTTTTTCAGTTAATTAAGTGCATCATCCAAATATTGTTAACACTTTAGAATACTGTTCCTTCATTATTGAATAACTACACAGGAACAAATGAGTAATGCATTAGTAACACTGTAGTAACTACTATTAACTAACAAAAAACTCTGATTAATGAATGAGTAAGTAATAGCGCTCAGTCGGATGTGGTAGTTCACTATTAGCTAATCAATAACTACTATTTGTCATACCTCACTGAAGACTATAAGAACTATTATATACAGGTTAATAATTAATATTTATAATGCACAATGTTTAATATAAGGTGAATGAATCAAGTGTTACTACATCCTTCTAAAGGAATTACTAATAATTTGGATCAGTATTCTAAAGTGAAAAACATGATAAATACCTAATATTGACTGAAGTCATTGTAAGCTTTTAAGGCTTTTGTAAGGTTTTGGATAGTAATGACTCAAGTGTTACGACATCTTTCTAAAGGAACTACTAACTATTTGGATCACTATTCTAAAGTGAAGATCATGGGAACACACTAGTAATGACTAAAGTGTTACCAAATCCATTGGAAGGAATTACTATTCAAAATCGTACAAAAATCTCAAAAGCTTACAATGACTTCAGTCAATATTAGATATTTATCATGTTGTTTACTTTAGAATACTGATCCAAATAATTAGTAGTTCCTTTAGAATGATGTTTTAAGTCATTACTAGTGAGTTACCATTACCTTTTATTATAAATTATGCATTATTCATGTTAATTATGAACCTGTAGTAGTTCTCTGGGAGGTGTGAAAAAAATAGTAGTTATTGATTAGCTAATAATGAACTACTACATTCATCTGAGTGCTATTACTTACTAATTTGTTAATCAGAGTTTCTTGTTAGTTAATAGTAGTTACTAGAATGTTAATAATACGTTACTCGTTTGTTCCTGTGTAATTATTCATTAATGAAGGAACAGTATTCTAAAGTGTTACCCAAATATTTAAAGTGCACTCTTTCTTTTTGTAATTTTCAGTGTGAACACACTATTATTTGCACTATTTATACTACAAAACGGCACAGAATAGTGCATAAGTGCACAAATTGTGACGCAGCTTTAGTGTTGTTAGGATGTTGCTAGTATTTTTACAAGGCCTTGGCTGCATCCTAATCACATACTTCTCTACTATATAGTAGGTGAAAAACAGTATGTGACAAAATAAGTGTGTCCGAATTTCTCAGTACTCATAAAAGAGTAGGCAAAAAGTCCCCGGATAACCTACTACTTCCGGTGGGATTCTGAAGTGTGCATACGATGGACTCTTTACTATCCCGTGAGGCCACGGGAGAGGAGCTATGAATGGCAGTGAAGTGACGCAACTGACGCTGGTAGGTCACATGAAAATGACAACATGTCGAATGTTGTACGTCCAGAATACATTAAAAATACACACATTCATACTAGAACATATTTTTTTAGCGGTCATGGCGTAATTACTTATTCAAAATAGTAGTCAAGTCAAGTCAAGTCATCTTCATTTATACAGCGCTTTTAACAATGTAGATTGTTCCAAAGCAGCTTTACATTGATAATAGGAAATTAAAGTAACAGAAATTGTTTTGGCTTTATAGCAGCTCTAGAATAAAGTTATTGTCCAGCTAAATTTAGTTTTGATTGATTCACTTCCGTCGCAACGATCATTAGTTATTAACTTAGGGACCGCTAACACGAAACCGTTTTAACAGAAAACTCTTTAAGTTCTCTCTACGCAACCTTTAAAAACGCGAACCTGTGAAAACGCTGATGGCGTGCACATGCGTATTACGAGTTCAGTCTATAGGTATGCGCGTTTGAATATATGTGCGCAGGCGTGTAGTCCTTCCCTACTAACCAACCCTCAACATACTACTTGTCTGGCCTTAAAATTTACAATACAGAATTTTTAGAGAGGTAAAGGGAGGGGAGGGAGGCCTTCACAGAGGAGAGACTAGTTGACATTTCAGGACTGCGCTGTCGTCGCGTCCAGGCGCAGGCCCTTCATCAGATCTGGACACAGCCTGGATCCGGCGGACTGCGGTAAACCTCGGGACAAACAGAGAGACTAATATTAGCGCAGATGCCATTCTTCTTATGATGTAACGCAGGGTTTCTCAAACTCTGTCCTGGAGGGCCACTGTCCTGCACAGTTTAGCTCCAACCCTGATCAAACACACCTGAGCAAGCTAATCAATGTCTTCAGGATCACTAGAAACTCACAGCTAGGTGTGTTTGATCAAGGCTGGAGCTAAACTGTGCAGGACAGTGGCCCTCCAGGACCGAGTTTGAGAAACCCTGATGTAACGAGGACATCAGGATTTACGAAAAGTGTTCCCGGTTCCGGCTGACCTGATCTATGCAGCCTAACATTGAATTATAGAAGTCTATAATGTGTTATGTGAATGCTAGGTCAAATAGATGTGTCTTTAATCTAGCTTTGAACTGATAGAGTGTGTCTGCTTCCCGGACAATGGTAGGAAGACTGTTCCAAAGTTTTGGTGCTAAATAGGAGAAGGATCTAGCAGTTGATTTTGATATTCTAGGTATTTTCAACTGGCCAGAATTTTGAGATCGCAATAGACGTGAAGGACTATAATGCGTTAAGAGCTCGCTCAAGTACTGCGGAGCTAAACCATTTAGTGCTTTGTAAGTAATCAGCAATATTTAAAAATGTATACGATGTTTAATAGAGAGCCAATGCAGTGTTGACAGAACTGGGCTAATATGGTCATACTTCCTGGTTCTGGTAAGAACTTGAGCTGCTGCGTTTTGGACCAACTGTAATTTGTTTATTAAGTGTGCAGGGCAACCACCCATAAGAGCATTACAATAACCTAGCCTTGGTGTCTTGATGTCACCTACTCATGAGAGTTTATGATTTCGGACGCACCCAGGTCTAAAGAGTCCACCCCAAGTTTCTATGCTATTCTGAACTTTAGATTTGACTCCTTTGATTAGATTTCCTGTTTTATTGTACACCAGGTTCTGTCAATAATAGCTTAAAATAATAGCTTTAATACACTAACAACTGTATGGTTTTTTATATCATTTGTGTCTTTGATACAAAAGATGCATTCACAAAAGTTCAAACCTCACTAAATACAGTATTAGTAATAGTGATGCTTGCCTGAACAAATGGCAGTAAAAAATTAAATATGAAGGAAAATGAATGAGCGAGAGAACAAATCCAGAGGTCTTCCCTCTTTCGCTCTTCTAAACGCAATGGAGGCCTTATTGAGAAATATGGCTTTGATAAAAGTGAGGCAGATAAAGATTCATCCATCTCCCAAGTGGATAAGACAGGACTGCCTCGGATAGCTGCCCATGATGCTGCGACAGAAGCACTCTTTTTGAGGTAAACCATGTCTAAACTATGGTCCTGTTTTCAAATGGATTTCATACTGTATGCCACAGTAGCCATCAGGATAGGATACTACTACAGACATGATGTACTAGCTTTGCTCACCAAGGCCATTGCCTCTCTCCTCCATCTAGCCATCTATCCTTCCCACAATCCATCTTTATCTGTCCTTCCATCCATTTATCTCCTCAAACGAGAGCACAGTCTCAGGGTTCCTGCTGGTGGATCCTTGAGTTTGATTTATAACTGCTCAACTGCTGAGATGTTCTCAGACAGCAGTACTCCATCTTGTCGCTGTCTTTCTTCATCTTTCTTCCCATCTGGTAGGTGTTTAAATGGATCTGACTGGATATAAACATACACGAGTAGCTAGCCAACCTACACAAACTTAATTTCTTATTAGTTCAAAGTAAAAAATGTCAATGACAATGACAATGTCATGCGCATGTTGGTATTACCTGTTTAGTCTATAAGAATTTCTTTACAAAGTGACATCACCAACCACTGGCCTGGCATGAACAATACAGCGTTTTTAATCATTTTCGTGGATCCATGTGAACGGGGATCATTTTGACAACATTAGGCGCATTTCCATTAAAGATTTGCGCAAAACTTTTGCGATTTTTTCTAAATATCGACAAAAAACTGTTGCGAAATGACGGCGTTTCCATTAACCGATGTTATGCGACTAAAACGTCATTTTTTTCTCGCGCGATAAGTCATTCCAAAAATCTGGGCAATGGACGTTGGTAAGTTTAGATATATATATAGCCTATATATCACAGCCACGTACCGCACTAGACGTTATTATTATTAATGGAAGGAAACGTAGGCGTGTTATCCAAGGAAAGAACCTTATACTGTGAGCGGCACATATGAGGTGTTTCTGGGTTTTTCTCACTCATTTCTGCTCCGAGGTCTTGATTGTGGCATTTCTTTGAGGTTTAATAATAATAATAATAATAACTTTAATTTATATAGCGCCTTTCACAAAGCCCAAGGACGCTTAACAAACAGCAAAGGGGGGGGGGGGGGGGGGGGGGGCATATGCCTCAGCGAAGAGGTGTGTTTTAAGCTGTTCTTTGAAAGTTGCCAGGGTAGGTGCAGAGCGGATGGCATGAGGAAGTTTGTTCCAGAGTGATGGTGCACCCACACAGAACGCTCTATCACCAAACGTCCGTAGCCTGGATTTAGGGACAGCGAGCAGGTCCTTGTCTGAGGACCGCAGAGACCGAGCTTGATTGTAGGGGTGGAGTAGATCAGAGAGATACTGGGGTGCAAGTCCATGGAGCGATTTGTACGTCAGGAGGAGGATTTTATATTTGATCCGTGATTTAACTGGCAGCCAATGAAGCTTCTTCAAGATTGGAGTGATGTGAGATCCGAGTTTAGTGTGGGTAAGCATCCTAGCAGCAGAGTTCTGTACGTACTGGAGTCTGTCAGTAGCTTTGCAGGGCAGACCAAGCAGGGTACCATTGCAGTAATCGAGTCTGGTAGTGATGAAAGAGTGGATGAGGGTCTCAGCTACAGAGTTGGAGAGGCATTGTCGGAGTCTAGAAATGTTCTTAAGATGGAAAAATGCTGTTTTAGTTATGTTTTTGATGTGTTGCAGGTAGGAGAGAGTGGAGTCCATGATGACGCCCAGGTTGCGTATTTGGGAAGATGCTGATATTGAACAGCCATCCACATCCAGTATAAAGTCATTTTAACTCAACTTTTTTAAGAAGTGACTGTGGAGCAAACACCATGAGTTCAGTTTTGTCTTTGTTGAGTTTGAGGAAATTACTGTCCAGCCAGAGCTTTATGTCCTTCAGGCAGTTGATAAGTGTCAATGGTGGAAGAGGAGTGGAAGGCTTAGTACTGATGTAGAATTTACTGATTTAGAATCCAGTATTTCTGTCATTCTTTTGTCTTTTATGAATTTAATAAAGAACTCCGTCTCGTATTCTGTCCAAACACACCGCACCGCGCCTTCTAAGTCAGGTGACTGTAAATGCGCAAAAACTGTTTCCATTGCAGTTTTGCGAAATATTCCTTTTTCGAATTGCCTGAAAAACCACCTCATGCGAGCGCAAAAACTTTTTAGCGATAAATGGGAGTTTTTGCGAAATTGATGTGTTTCCATTGAGCGTATTTTCTATTCGCAATTTCAATTTGCGCAATTTGAAGGGTAATGGAAACGCAGCTATTGTCATCTGTACATGAAAAACGTGATGGAAAAACGTTTAAAATATCATTGTCGTGTAAATGTACCCTAAACCTTTAGTTCTGTCTGTTTATGGTTCTGTGTCGTTTACATTAATGTGGTTGTGTGTTATATCTCTTGAGATTTCCTGTGCCAGTTGGATTGATTGATAAAAGACGTATTACCTTTTTTGTCGTATTTCTACCTGAAAGACTCGGGAGGCAAAATGACGTAACAAAGCATGCATTTATTAACAGCCCAGCAAGTATTGGGTTATAAAGTTCTTTGGCATAGGCCCTGTCCGTAGCTCACAATCTGAGGGTACAGAATCTGCATATCCTGCCTGAAGACGGAGGCAGGGGCGCAGCCTACCCCCTGGGAGGTATGGGAAGGTACCATCCTGGTGGTGGTGGGGAGGATGGTGGTGAATGTTGGCGTCAGCATCTGCGAACTCAGACATGTGTAAGTACCGATCTTTTATACTACGAGTAATAGAACACATTTGGCTAGATGAGAAGGTAATAAGTGACGTAACAATTGAGTCTTTCAATTGAGTCAATTTGTCAATTGAGTGTGAGTTGACATAACGTGCCCCCTTAAGCGTATGGTCATTCAGCAAACTTATGATTGCGAGCAAAAACCTTATTTCTGTGGATGAGCAATGTTGCCAATCACAAACATATCTCTTGATGTCTTGAACGCAATGACCAGTCTGAGGTGTTTAAGTTAGCACTGAACAAAAACTCTGCCGTTTTGAGCGGTGAGTGGATTCTGAGATCTGCACGCTTGCAAATATCCCCTCATTATAACAAACAATTATATAAATAAGAGATTCATTGCGATAAATTAAGATGAGTGAGCTTTTTAGTGATTATAAAGGGGAGTGCCTTTTGTACGCTTTCTGTCATGCCAAATCCCACGGACGAAATCTGTTAAAATTAACAGTGGTTTGTGAACGTACACGCTATATTAACAAATAATTTCTCAGCAGTGTTTATATTGGGATGTGTAGATCGTGTGGTGGCAAGTAACTTAAAACTATTTCATGGAAATCTATTTAAATGTGTTTTTAAATGGTAATCACATCTCTTTACTTACCCTTAGATCTCCTTTTTTAATGCTTGGTTATTGCAAAAAGTGTCATTAATATGACCAGATGATTTTATTCACAGACCTTTTCAAAAGGTGACTCCAATGCTGTACTAGACCTTTATGCTTAATGTCTGTATCTTATACTGCAGCTGTTTCGGCATAATGTTGGCTATTGTACAGTATTTTTATTAAAACTCAAGATTACACTTAAGCTGCCTGCTTAGATAAAGGTCATAAACACAATGCGTCTCATTCATGAAACAAACAAAACAAATATCTGTGTAAATCGATTCTAATGTAATTTGTTGCATTCAGCTGAATGAAGAAGTTTGATTTGCGCACAGATTCGTTCTGCTCATGTTTCATGAATGAAGACTAATATACGCTTTGTTGTTGTTGAGTTGCTTTGGTAAGAAAGTGCCAAGATCATAATACAAATGCAGATGTGTGTGAGTTTTATTGCCATCGCTACAGTCTCTGACACCCAAACCCAGCCAACAAAAACTCACTCTAAATATTTGGAAAGCAAAATGCAGTTGTTATTAATGAGTGTGGAGAATACTAAAGCATCATTCTGTATACAGTAAATCAGCACCTGACTAAACATGGCTTCAGCCAGCTATGTGTGGGATTGTGGGTAATAATGTCGATTCGTGCGGGTATAATGCTGTATTTGGTTCTGTGTGTGAGTGAAATGCAAAAATGTGTGAAAACTTCAACATTTCAATACATTTCAAGCTTGGACCACATGGTCCTAATTATTACCACATTTCTACATTGTTACTCTGCATGCATGTTCACTGTATGTGTGTGTGAAATAGTTTGTTTATAACTTTCATTAGTTAATTTCAGATGGCTGTCTGAGTGTGAAATGTTATACTCATGTGTATGTGTGTGTGTGTGTGTGTGTGTGTGTGTGTGCGTGTCTGCTCAGGATATTTGTCCCTTCGGCCGCACGTGTTCATTTCATAATGGGACCATTGAGCCCTTCCATCTCACCTCACACTTTCCTCTGACACCTGCAAACCCTGCAAATTGGCAGGCGGGACGGATTTAATAAACTGCAGCAGAAGGACAGTGTAAATCACTCCCTCACGGCACTAATACCACCACATTACGCCCCCAGAGCACAGAGGGCAGCCCTCTTCCCCTCACGTCCATGACTCATATAATCACTTCACCAGAGACCTAAACGTTTGCTACCAATGCTGTAGCACTGGGAAACTTTAAACACAAACACATACAGTGGTCCCATTAAGAATCTGGACAGATAGGCTTTAGTGCATTAGATAAGGAAAATATCCAACCAAGTAGGATTTTTTTTTAGGTGTTAATGTATTTAAAGCTGATAGTGATGTGCAAAGTTATTGCTCAAAATTCTAAACAGGGTTATTATTGTTAACCCTAAAATACATGAACGTTATCACATATTTGGGTCTTTAGCGATCAGGATCTATATCTAACACTGATGGATCTCTAACTGCCACAATGTTATAAAACTCTTCTGAAATTCTAATAACAATTACAAAAGTATAAAATAAAGCATATTCCGTTACCTTTTTGGAACTTGGAAGGGTTCAGTTTGAGCAAGGGCCAGAACGCCCATGGGTGCACAAATAGGCGCAAATGCAGTTGCTATTTAAACAACGTGGCGCAGGACGTTAAAAAGATAACTGTATCGGGCTGAAACTAGATGCTTCCCATCTCATTGCTTTTCCATGCACACCAACTCTGGCTGAGAACACTACTCACTACACACACACACACACACACACACACACACACACACACACACACACACACACTCATACAACTAGACCTAAACGTGAACGCCTAGTCGGTTAAAGGACTATGTTACTTAGATTATATGTGTGGATGTGTTTGCATTGTTGTTGCAGTTCTGATGCTCTATTCTGTTGTTTTTTTTAAAGGGGAAACTGTTGTGTTCATGTGTAACATTATATTGTGTCTACTATTTTGAAGTGTTGTGTATTGACGCAAAGTGTGTGAGAATGGAAGTGACGAGTAAACAAGATGAATGAAGTTCGCTACTCCTCTCTCATCAGTGCAAGTTGCTTTCAGTTAAAACAGCTCAAACATGCATTTTAATCAGGGACTAGGCTTAAGCCTTGTCTGTGAAACCAGGGTTGGAGGTGTCGGGGTTGGGCAAAGGGATGAGTCGAGTCGAGTCAGGGCAGGGCAGGGCAGGGCAGGGCAGGGCAGGGCAGGGCAGGGCAGGGCAGGGCAGGGTAGGGCAGGGTAGGGCAGGGTAGGGCAGGGCAGGGCAGGGTAGGGCAGGGCAGGGCAGGGCAGGGCAGGGCAGGGCAGGGCAGGGCAGGGCAGGGTAGGGCAGGGCAGGGCAGGGCAAGGCAGTGCAGGGCAGGGAAAGGCAGGGAAAGGCAGGGCAGGGCAGGGCAGGGCAGGGCAGGGCAGGGCAAGGCAGGGCAAGGCAGGGAAAGGCAGGGCAGGGCAAGGCAGGGCAGGGCAGGGCAGGGCAAGGCAAGGCAAGGCAAGGCAGGGCAGGGCAGGGCAAGACAGGGCAGGGCAGGGCAGGGCAAGGCAAGGCAAGGCAGGGCAGGGCAGGGAAAGGCAGGGAAAGGCAGGGCAGGGCAGGGCAAGGCAGGGCAGGGCAGGGCAGGGCAAGGCAAGGCAAGGCAAGGCAAGGCAAGGCAGGGCAGGGCAAGACAGGGCAGGGCAGGGCAAGGCAAGGCAAGGCAAGGCAAGGCAGGGCAAGGCAGGGCAAGGCAGGGCAGGGCAGGGCAGGGCAGGGCAGGGCAGGGCAAGGCAAGGCAAGGCAGGGCAAGGCAGGGCAAGGCAGGGCAGGGCAGGGCAGGGCAGGGCAGGGCAAGGCAAGGAGACAACTTTATTGTATTTGAAATATATCCCCTTTCTCAATAGTAAATTGCAAATATACTAACAAAAATGGTACTATCTTTAAATATAAAGTATATTAGCATCATGCTTTTACCTATTTTCACAATACAACTTTTAACACACTTTAAAATAATTGTACTGTTGTAATAATTGTTTTGTTTTTTTTTACGTTTATTTATTTGCACTTTATTAAAAATATATTGTAGGTATATTTTAACTGTGTGCTGGAATTGATCATTGTAACAATGCATTGAAAGTACACAGTAGTATTTTGTACAAAGTATAGCTGTGTTTTATTTATCTAATAATGTACATTTGTTATTGAAGACAAAGTATGCAATTTGTAGTATTTGATAGCTTTGGGGGCAAGTGCGCCGACATGTGCTTCGGGATACCCGAGTTTGAGTCCTAGCTTGTGGACCTTTCCTGATCCCATTCCTCCTCTCTCTCTCTCTCTCTCTCTGTCTAGCTACTCTCCTATCCTAAAAAAAGGCAAAAACGGCAATTTTTTTAATTTAAAAATAAAAATAAAACAAATATATAAATACACAATTTGTAATGTACTTGTAACACAAATAAAGTACACTTTAATATAACTAATCAAGCATATAATTAGTCCCTACACAGGCATATACTTAAAGTATACTAAGTATACTTGAAGTTGGTCCAATTTAGTACACAAAAGTACACTAAATACACTTAAAGTTATGCTTTACTACAGTTTAATTACAACTAAAATATACTTAGTACAAAATTAGTTGTTTCAAAATAGCACACTTAACTAATCATTATCACACTTGAAGTATACTGATAATTAGTCTGGCTGCAAGTATACTTAGCATATTTTTCTTTTCACCAGGGAAGGCAAGGCAAGGCAAGGCAAGGCAGGGCTAGACACGATGGGTATAAATACAACGACAAACTAGCACACAACTGAAAACACAAGGAGAATAAAAATGCAAACAAAGCAGGTAACAGGGAAAGACAGATGGGGCAAATGAATCAATAATCCATAATCAGATAACAAGAAGGACGTGGTCAAGACAATAGACAGGAGAGCACATGGCACAAAGAAACAAACATGACAAGCCATGTACTCACACCAAAAAACAGACCTGAAACCAAACTAGACTGAAGTGCATCTGAAACACAATGCTCAACACACAAAACAAGTCACATGGACAGGAGAGCGTATGCCACGAGCGAACCGTAAACTCACAATGACGAGACAGTAGGAGTGTCAGGCCTCTATCATCAAACAAGAATTGACCGAAGCAAAACCGAAGTGACAGAACCATGAAAAGAAGTCACTGTGACTATACATGCTTACAGAGAGCTAACAGGGATAGTTCATTCAAAAATGAAAGTTCTGTCATCATGTAATCCCTGTATGACTTTCCTTCTTCCATGGAACATAAAAGAAGATATGATTTTCAGATACAGCTACACAGGTCAGTGAAAATATGTCTTTAGCAAATATATGTAAATCAGAGTTCTGGTGCGTTCATCTGGTGTTAAATCTGTCAAACGTGCAGCTAAATACACTTGTATATTTGTAGTTAAAGGTCAGCCTACATAAACATAGTAACTTATATAATGATGTACATTTGTGCTGAACTAGCAGCTGCTGGGCTCCAGAGCACCGGACAGAACCTCACAAAGACCTCACTGTGATTCACACACACGACCTGCACCGCACATAAGCTTATGAGAGGCATAGAAAGAGCAGAACGGAGTGCCAGCGCAGCTCCATACTGTACAATATTGATTTTTAAAGGTACAGTTTGTGGTCAGTAAGATGTTTTTATGGTTTTGAAAGAAGTCTCTTATGCTCACCGAGGCGGCAATCATTGGATTAAAAACAGTAGAAACAGTAATATTGCATTTTAAATAACTGTTTTTTATTGCAATATAAAGGTCTTTTTTTTTTTTTTTTTTTGATTTTACACATCTTGTGTGTGATTGTGAATAAATAACAGCTCATAAGATGCACTTGCCATTACAGTTGGGCCGCCAAGATATTTATACAAAAGAGAATTTGATGCTGATATTTTTGTTTACCATGCAAATCATGATAGCAGGTTTAATATTTAAAGCATTATAGAGTATTCAACTTGGCACACTGATGGGAAAAAATAATGGCATCAGGGTTGATGCACAACCTGGAGACAATAATGAATATAATATAATACTTGCTTATATTTATTTGCTAATACAGCAGGGAGAGATTAAAAAAAGGGTGTTTTCGTAAATAAAAGGCATCATTATGATGAAAGAAAAAGGGAAAAGGTATTTTTGCTGATGCGTTTTAAATGTCTGTATTGTCCCCATAGTAAAAGTTGGCATCAGCTATTCATTGGTAAAGTTTCCTATGTATATGAAGGACATAAATGGGGCATCCATTTTGCAGAATGACCTGTTTCTTTTTGTACCTGTGAGAACAAAGTCTTTCTCAGGTTTCAGTTTGTTTATTTATATACTGCTTTTTTTTTTAGTGGCCCCCATGTCAGAGGGGTCATGTGTGTGTGGTGTTCTTGATTTCTTAAATACTGTAGACCCTGTGTGTGTTTCTTTGAACCATGTGCTAGTGATTTCAGTCCGTATTCAACACTCGGAGAGGATCAAATGTTTTGCCTGTCTGGTTCCAGGGACCACTCGTGTCAAACAGAGCGCCGTGAGATGATTGGTTGTGATATAAATCTATGTTGATGAAAAGGAGGAATGCTGGACTCTGGTTGGCTGATCAGCATCCCGTGGTCTCACCGAAACGCCTGCTTCGTTTTCATCAGACTCGGAGGAGGTTATCCAGCGAACAGTCCCACAGGGCTCGATGCTCGGCCCCTTCTCATTTCATAATTGGATCTGGACCATCTGTAAAATCTTATTTCGAAACTTTTCTTGGGTGTGAAGTTTATGCAGGACATGTGCCTGCCGAGAGAGGTGTGGGGCTGTCCGGTTTCCGATTGTCCAGAGCAGGTGCAGAAGTCTGTGTAATTCCTGCAGTGTTTGTGCAGAGCCAGTCTTTTCCAGGGAAATTTCACTGCGCCTCGCACTGTTTGTGCAAATACATGGTGACGGTTTTCCCAGAGGCCTATGACAGAGACCATGTGGAATGACATGCCATGGCCAAAGTCTTCAATTTGTGGGAATGAGGATTTCTAGATGGACATCAAATATTTTTCAGGTTTAGTTTAGTATGAATCTGATTTCGTCCAGCTGAGGATAGGTGTTATACACCATAAACCTCCATACAAGGTTGCTCAAGAAACATGAATGCTCAAGAAACATGTCTTATTATCAATGTTGAAACTATTTGAGTCCATAAATTGAGTCTCCAATGCAGTTATGATGTAGGTAGAAGACAGCAGGGCGGCTGACTAGCTCGTGTAGTTGCGCTGCAAGTTTTCAAAGCTTGTCCAGTGTGTCTGTTCCATGTAGATGTTTGGCTGGTCTTCCCCGCTCCATGTGCTTTATGACCAGCTGCTGCAGAAAGGAGCCATGAGTCCACTTACTTTGAAAATGATACCTGCCGCCTTTTAACTGCCCAGCGAAAGCGCTTGGCCTCGCTCAGTGTGATTGGTTGATGACAGGCGCTTACACGTCAGCAATGAATCATCTGCACTGTGTTTTACAAGGGCGGAACCAAAACAGAAGTTTTTATATTCCAATTTATGGCCCTTGGAATCAGAGAAGGATGCATCTGTAACATTAGCCTGGCAGCACGAGCTGTTGCGGTCAAAATAAACCCATGTTTATTTTTCTTGTTTATCGAGGGTGCCTAAATCTTCCATTCAAGCACCAACTCTGCAGCGACTGTGGCTTAAACTTTCATCCGATGCCCTGCTGAAGGCTGCCGTTGGGTTTGGCCATCTGGGTCGGGTTGTATTGTTTACAGAGCAAATGACAGACTGCTGCTCCGCTGCTTGGATAGTGCTTTCATGGTGATGCATGACCAGTTTGGTTGCAGGCTTTAGCCAGCGTGTCTTACAGAGCTCTACGAACTCATTGAAACAATCATTCATATCACAGAGCATTCTCTGTTGCGTTTAATTGTCACTAACACTCTTAACCAACATGCAGTTCTTTCTCAATCCATTAGATGGCAGTAGCAGGCCAGTTTGTGTTAAATGCAGATTAATTCCTATGCTGTTTTCAGAAAATAATATGCAAGCATGTGATGGTCTCTGCAATGTATACAGTAGTATGAACTATAATGGTTTTCTGTATGCATAAAAACATCTCAGTTTGCCAGAATAGCACATTGAGTGATATGCTGTATCCCACAATACAAGCACCCAACTTGACCTTCAATTTACAGTGTGATAAAAATTAACTGGAATCAACATCAGTCGTGATTTTTAGTCCCTGTTTTGACTGATAAGCGTTTCTCATTTTTACACAAACATGTAAATGCAAAATGACCTATAAAACATTTTTATTATTTGTTTTAAAAATATCTTTTTCCACTTAATATTAAAAAGCAAGCTAAAATGGCATGATTGCTTCAGCAAATGCGTTTTTATTTCACGTTTGCTTTTGTCAACACTATCGATTAGATTTATGGTAGGGTTTATTGTAGGTGGTATGTTATTTTCAAATGCAATCGAGGATTAACCTTTTAGCGCCACAACCTGACATTTCATTTCAGAACTGCTGCCAAACATATAGAACAACCAGCATAATAAAACACTGCCACATTCACGTTAATCTGCTTTGGATAAAACTGAACAAGCTTTTAGTTTTAGTGCCACTCATATTTCACTTTTTTCATTAAACGTGCAAGGAGCAATGTAATATCGCCGAGATTTTTTCCAAATGAGCCTGGTTTGCCGTATGCAGTGTTTTTATGTAGTATGCTAGTGTTTTAATCCAAACACAGCCACAGTCCTGTAGGAATATCGGTGGTCTGTGCCCTCACCAAACCTGCTTACAAACCTCCAATGTAACACAGAATGACCCCCCAAATCTGATTCATCGCTGCAGGCTAAACAAGCAAAACCCCCAGTGCTTTTTATCTCCGTCACTCCTGTAAATGTGTGAAATCCTGCGCAATATGCAGGAAGGGTGGGATAAGACTCGGTTTGTTTGTGATTTAAGGGTTAATCTGTGAAAAGTCTGGAAGAAGGACGGAAGTTTCTTCAGGCTAGGTCCTACTCTTCACAGTGGCTTTCCTCATACGGGCGGCATTCGTCTTCAAACACGCTCTCCAATCGCATCGATGTGTTCGCTAAGTAAGTCCAGAAGGCTGACGGTCTGATGTCATCTCCCGCACTAATGAATTTGTCTTGGACAGAATCTGGTCCATGTTTGACACAGACAAACAAAGCCCTGAAACCAGTGACATGCAGACGTAACAAATGCAGACACATGGACTTCAAAAGTTGGATCAGTCAAATAATATCGTCAAGATCTTTATATCTTTAGGTCACATATTAAGTCACACTGGATTCAGTGTTATCTAGGGCAGCACGATTTCATTAAAAATGGGTTGTTTCTTTCAGAAAAAGAAAACAAACTGGCCTTGTCAAACTGGACGAGCCCTGATATCCTGAACTTTTAGAGTGTTTAGACAGTTGAATGTACAGAAATGTGCAACATCTATGATAAACACGTGCAAATGATTGTTGAATAGGAATGTACACTGGATATGGTTACATTATATTATACCTTTGAATCCAAGTCAATGTCAAATGGCCAATTCTTACCAATTCTTGTTCAGGCTTTTAGAGGAACCTCGTCTAACCAGCAGAGGGCAGATTATTATCATCCCTTCATGAATCACTTTGCTTGACCTTGACTTTTGTAATTGTGGCGAGCAGGACGAGGTCGAGGGCCGTGGGAGAACGGCACGAGGCCGGTGGCGTGGTTGCAAATGAGTGACACCTGCGCGACGCACCGGTCTCGCATCTCTCACGGAGGAGCGGAAGCATAAAGGAGGAGCGACGACAGTGAAGAGCGAGAGAGGACAGGCCTGATTTTTAGTTCATGTTTTGTTTCTGTTTGTGTTGCCAGCAGTCGTCCGTGAGGGGCTGCTGGCTTTTACTTTCATTTTTTCCCAAGAAGCATCCGTACACAAAAACCCTAATAATTTATTAAAGTCTGGCCAATCAGTTCCCAAAATTAACGGATGCCGGAGGTGCGGATTAATTGCTACCTCCACACTATGTTTTTGACCCCTAAATTGAATTTCCA
The DNA here is from genome assembly GCF_951802725.1 of Rutilus rutilus. Taxonomy (NCBI): domain Eukaryota; kingdom Metazoa; phylum Chordata; class Actinopteri; order Cypriniformes; family Leuciscidae; genus Rutilus; species Rutilus rutilus. The sequence continues at coordinate 33,470,567 of NC_140218.1, forward strand.
CGGGCAATCTAGGATAATCCACCACATCCCCGTGCACACACCTTACCTTAACCATGCGGCCATTATCCAATGCCTTAGGTTGAATCAGGCTTTGATGAATGGAGGTTTGGTTACAACCTGAATCCACCAACGCCTGATAGGTACCCCCCTTGATACTCACAGGTATCTGATACTGGCCAGCTTGATCGGGGGCAGCTCGTGGGGCGTCGGGGACCCGGATCAGTGTCCCCACCTCCATCACTGGACACCGATCTATGAAGTGACCCTGGTCCCCGCAGCGCCAACAAGCCGGCCCAGGCTTCCCCTCTACTCGGTGGGCAGGAAGCGGGTCAAGGAATTGGCGTGGAGAGAGCGCCGCCGCCGCTTGCGGAGGACCCGACCCAGCAAATGAGCCCCCTCCCCGGGTAAAGGCTCTGGATGGAGCCGCCGGCTCGCTCTGGCTCCCCATCCTCCACCGTGGTAGTGGTTTCGGTGGCAGTCCTCCCCGAGTCCTGGGGAGGGGGACGGGCCTAGAGGGAGAGGGAGAGAGAGAGAGAGGAAGAGAGGCAGATGGTAAAGGCTCGCCGACCCCTGGACACGCCACCATTTGGTCCTCCGCCAGCTGGATGGCCTGATTCAGCGACGTCGGGCGGTGGCACTGGACCCACTCTGCAGTTCTCTTTGGCAGTCTTGAGATGAACTGCTCCAGTACCACTCGGTCGATGATTCCCTCGACGTCGCTTCCATCGGCCATCAGCCA